>NW_026890809.1:0-13409 GCF_015708825.2 Lethenteron reissneri | reverse complement strand
GCGGCTGCTGCTGTTGTTGGTGTTGTTGTTGTTTGTGTTGTTGTTGTTGTTTGTGTTGTGTGTGCTGTTGTTGTTTGTGTTGTTGTTGGTGTTGTTGTTGGTGTGTTGTTGGTTGGTGTTGTTGGTGTTGTTTGTGTTGTTGTTGTGTTGTGTTGTTGTTTGTGTTGTTGTTGTTTGTGTTGTTGTTGGTGTTGTTGTGTTTGTGTTGTGTTGGTGTTGTTGTTGGTGTTGTGTTGGTGTTGGGGTTGTTGGTGTTGTTGTTGTTGGTGTTGTTGGTGTTGTTGTGTTGGTGTTGTTGTTGGTGTTGTTGGTGTTGTTGTTGTTGGTGGTGTTGTTGTTGTTGGTGTTGTTGTGTTGGTGTTGTTGGTGTTGTTGTTGTTGTTGGTGTTGTTGTTGGTGTTGTTGGTGTTGTTGTTGTTGTTGTGTTGTTGTGTTGGTGTTGTTGTTGGTGTGTTGTTGTTGGTGTTGTTGTGGTGTTGTTGTTGGTGGTGTTGTTGGTGTTGTTGGTGTTGTTGTTGTTGGTGGTGTTGTTGTTGGTGTTGTTGTTGGTGTTGTTGTTGGGTTGGTGTTGTTGTTGGTGTTGTTGTTGGTGTTGGTGTTGTTGGTGTTGTTGTTGGTGTTGTGGTGTTGTTGTTGTTGGTGTTGTTGTTGGTGTTGTTGTTGGTGTTTGTGGTGGTGTTGTTGGTGTTGGTGTGTTGGTGGTGTTGTGTGTGGTGTTGTTTTTGTTGTTGTTGTTGTTGGTGTTGTTGTTGGTGTTGTTGTTGGTGTTGGTGTTGGTGTTGTGTTGTTGGTGTTGTTGTTGGTGTGGTGTTGTTGGTGTTGTTGTTGTGTGTGGTGTTGTTGTTGTTGTGGTGTTGTGGTGTTGTTGTTGGTTGTTGTTGTGTGGGTTGTTGTTGTTGGTGTTGTTGGTGTTGTTGTTGGTGTTCGTGTACACAAACACGCACCGCGGGGAGCGGCGGCAGAACGCTTGGCACCCGCGCTATGAACCCGGCAACCCGAGTTCAGTTGGCGATCTGAGCCAGTCTCGGGCCCCCCTAGGTCGACTCGACCTCAAATGCGTACCCGGTGCATCTGTGTAAACATCGCCACTGGGGAGACAAAGGCGGCGGCGGCGCGTGGTGGGCCACCCACCCCTCGTGCGCCGTGCCGGCCTTCACAGGTGCTGCAACTCGCTAACAGCACTTGCCCCGACAGTCCGTTGAGGCTACACGGGGCGCCTTTGTCTCGCGTGGTCTCCGGGGGCCACCGGGTTCAGTCGCCCCGGGGCCGCAGCGACGACGCCGCCGCCGTCTCCGTGACGCCCTGACGCGTGCGTTGCCATGGCGACGCTCCCTTGTTACCAGGGACCACGGGGAGGGGATGATGGGGAGGGGAGGTCGGCAAGGGGCGGGGTGGGGGGCGAGACGCCACCCATCCACGCACTTCTCCTGCCACGCACGCAGCCTCGTGGTAGATCCACTGCTGGATGGATGCCCCGTCCCTCGCGCCGTGGGGGTGATCTCGGCCATACTTCCCCGCGCTGGTCAGTGCGGGTTGCCGCGCGCGGGAGAGTTCCGCTGACAGCGCTGCGCTGAGGTCGCGAACCCACGTGACCGCTCACGGCCATTGACGCCGGTTGACGATTGTTTGAACCGGTCCCTGGGCCTCCCCCTAGGTCGGCTCAGTCTCAAATGAGTACCCGGTGTGGTGTGTAGTAAACATCGCCACGAGGGAGACAAAGGCGGTCGGGCGTGGTGCTGGCCACCAACCCGCTCGCGTGCCGTGCCGGCTTTAATAGGTGCTCGCTAACAGCACTTGCCCCAACAGTCTGTTAAGACTATTCGGGGGATCTTAGTCTTTGGTGGCGGTGGTTGTGATGGTGGTGGTGGTGCTTGTGGTAGTGGTGGTTGTGGTGGTAGTGGTGGTTGTGGTGCTGGTGGTGTGGTGGTGGTTATGGTAGTGGTGGTGCTTGTGGTAGTGGTGCTGGTTGGTGCTGGGTGGTAGTGGTTGTGGTGGTGGTTGCCCATACTCTGCACGTGACTGCCCATCGTAGTCACCCACCGCCCTGTGGAGGAGCAGGGGGGGGGGAGGTGGGGTTGGTGTATCACACACAGATGATGTGGAACTCCCTTCCCGCGGCTCGCTAGGAGCAGGCAGTGCAGCAAGTGGGATCATCGCCACCTGTTCATTCCATCTCTACAGGGTGGTGGGGATAGGAGCGTTGCCCCCTCGCGCGAGGGCGTGGGTTTGTCTCCGGGTGCTCCGATCTCTCCTGTCCCCACACGTGCATAATAAACACGACGACCTCGTCATTCATCGGCTGTAACATCTTTAAGTCAATAAACGCACGGTGTGGCAGCAGCAGCAGCAGTAGCAGCAGCTGGAGCAGCTCCCTGGCTGAACAAGAGTCATTGCGACTCGTGTCGCGTTCTCTGGATAAACTCCGTGACACCGCCGTTGTTAGATAAGTGCAGAGCATGTTCGGATATGTCTATCAAGCCAGCACAAGTATTGCTCGCAGCTGCAATGGGCCATGTTAATAGCGTCGCCAAATGAGTATGTGGGTCTCTATGAGAGTCTGTGGGTCTCTGTGAGTCTATTGATCTGTGTGGGTTTGTGGGTCTCGGTTTGAGGCTACGGGTCTCTGTGTGAGTCTATGGGTCTCTGTGTGAGTCTATGGGTCTGTGTGTGAGTCTATGGGTCTCTGTCTGAGTCTATGGGTCTGTGTGTGAGTCTATGGGTCTCTGTGTGAGTCTATGGGTCTCTGTGTGAGTCTATGGCTCTGTGTGTGAGTCTATGGGTCTGTGTGTGAGTCTATGGGTCTCTGTGTGAGTCTATGGGTCTCTGTGTGAGTCTATGGGTCTCTGTGTGAGTCTATGAGTCTGTGTGTGAGTCTATGAGTCTGTGTGTGAGTCTATGGGTCTCAGTGTGAGTCTATGGGTCTGTGTGTGAGACTATGAGACCCCTAGGTGATTGCTCACTGTGTTTGGAGCTAAAACCCGGATTGGAAACCCGGGCTGTCTCAGCCTCGGCGTCATTTGAACTCACCTTAGCTCCGAACGTAACATATCCACGGCGGAGTGGTGGCGCAGCGGTTAGCGCATTGCGCTATGCCAACCTGAGTTAGATTCCCGGCCAACGTCCAACGTCTTATCAACTACTAAACTAAAGTGCGTGTATTTACTCTACTAGGTGAGGCCCACTGATCTCTTCTTCAGCAGCGATCTGGCCACAAATGATAGCTCAACGAAGTGGGCTCATCATCGCGTGGAAATGTCTGGCAGCCAAAGACTCTGAACATGTGACGTTGATTGTAAATGTGATCGATAAACCGGAATACCGGAGACAAATCCACGCGACCACGGGGAGAGAGAGACGCAAACTCCAAATATACAGCAGCAGGCGCGTCAGGATGGGGATCGAACCCACGACCTCCTGTAGACCAGGCGAGGTAGTTAACATCTCCTAGCCACCGTGATGATGATGAGAGAGAGACACACAAACTCCAAAAATACAGCAGCAGCAGGCGTCAAGGTCGGGATCGAACCCACGGACCTCCTGTACACCAGGCGAGGTAGTTAACATCTCCTAGCCACCTTGATGATGATGAGAGAGAGACACGCAAACTCCAAAAATACAGCAGCAGCAGGCGTCAGGGTCGGGATCGAACCCCGACCTCCTGCACACCAGGCGAGGTAGTTAACATCTCCTAGCCACCGTGATGATGATGAGAGAGAGAGACACACAAACTCCAAAAATACAGCAGCAGCAGGCGTCAGGGGTCGGGATCGAACCCACGACCTCCTGTACACCAGGCGAGGTAGTTAACATGTCATAGCCACGTGATGATGATGAGAGAGAGACACGCAAACTCCAAAAATACAGCAGCAGCAGGCGTCAGGGTCGGGATCGAACCCACGACCTCCTGTACACCAGGCGAGGTAGTTAACATGTCATAGCCACCTTGGCACTACGTAACCACCAACCCCCCCCCCCCCCCACGGGTGGTGCTCCCCCTCGCCAACCCTGCACGGACCGGAGCGGTGAAGTACGGTCAACACCCCCCCCCCCCCCGGAGGGGGAAGCGTTCATCCAGCAGTGGATCGTGAAAGGAGAACATCTCCATTGACATCCTCCTCTCACCCCCCCTCACCCCCCCCCCCCTCCCCAGGCGCGTGAGGGTGAGGGTGAGGCTGACGCCGGCGGACGAACCCCTGGGTGACTGTGCGGGCGGTGGGGGCGGTGAGCGGGGTCTGTTGTGTGCGGTGTGGTTGTTGTGTGGCAGTGTGGTGGTGTGCTGCGCGGTGTGCAGGCCCATGTGCAGTGCGAGTACGGTATCAATCTCTGTGGTGGCACTGGTGGCGCGGTGAGGCTTGCGGTGCGGTGCGTGTAGGGGTGTGCGTGTCGGCGTGTGGTATTGATATGGCGCTGTTGCGCTGGTCCGTGTAGGGGTGTGCGTGTAGGGGGTGTGTATTGATATGTGCGCTGGTGTGTGTAGGGGTGTGCGTGTAGGGGGTGTGGTATTGACATGTGCGCTGGTGTGTGTAGGGGTTGTGCGTGTCATGCGGGCTGCCCGTGAGTGGCGAGGGCTGCGTGGCGGAGCAGCGCCTGCCACCACGTCCACTGCTTCACAGGCGCCGCCTGCGCACGGCGCCTGCAGGGGCTGCCTTCTACAGCACGCCCGGCGTGGGGCACCTGTGCGAGGCCTGCTACCTGGTCAGCCCCCGGCGGCCGGGGTCACAGCCGGGTCACAGCCGGGGTCACAGCCGGGGTCGCAGTCGGGGTCGCAGTCGGGGGTCGCAGTTGGGGTCGCAGTCCGGGGTCACAGTCGGGATCAGTCGGGGTCACAGCCGGGGTCGCAGCCGGGGTCGCAGTCGGGGGTCGCAGTCGGGGTCGCAGTCGGGGTCACAGTCGGGGTCGCAGTCGGGGTCACAGTCGGGATCAGTCGGGGTCACAGCCGGGGTCACAGTCGGGGTCACAGTCGGGGTCGCAGTCGGGGTTCACAGTTGGGGTCACAGTCGTGGTCACAGTCGGGGTCGCAGTCGGGGTCGCAGTTGGGGTCACAGTCGTGGTCACAGTCGGGGTCAGTCGGGGTCACAGCCGGGGTCACAGTCGGGGTCGCAGTCGGGGGTCGCAGTCGGGGGTCACAGTCGGGGTCGCAGTTGGGGTCACAGTGGGGGTCACAGCCAGGGTCACAGTCATGGTCACAGTCGGGGTCGCAGTCGGTGTCACAGCCGTGGTCACAGTCGGGGTCGCAGTTGGGGTCACAGTCGGGGTCACAGCCGGGATCACAGTCATGGTCACAGTCATGGTCACAGTCGGGGTTACAGCCGGGGTCACAGTCATGGTCACAGCCGGGGTCACAGTCATGGTCACAGTCGGGGTCACAGCCGGGGTCACAGTCGGGGTCACAGTCGGGGTCACAGTCATGGTCACAGTCGGGGTCACAGTCGGGGTCGCAGTCGGGGTCACAGTCGGGGTCACAGTCATGGTCACAGTCGGGGTCACACCCGGGGTCGCAGTCGGGGTCGCAGCCGGGGTCACAGTCGGGGTCACAGTCGGGGTCACAGTCGGGGTCACAGGCCGGGTCACAGTCGGGGTGACGCCGGGTCAGGCCGGGATCACACATCAGGGCTGATGCTGCTCTCTCTGCTGATGTTGACACACCGCACTCCCCCTGCGTCTCCCTTGTCCGCTGTGTGTCTCCCACCTTGCTTGTCCTGATGTCTCCCCTCGTGTTTCCCCTGCGCGTGTCCCCGCGCGCTCCCCCGTGTCCCCGTGCGCTCCCCGTGTCCCCGCGCGCTCCCCCCGTGTCCCCGTGCGCTCCCCCGTGTCCCCGTGCGACAGGAGAACGCTGGAGCAATGCAGCGTGTGCGGCGAGGCCATCGTGAACCGCCTCCCTGCACGCCACGGGGCGCGCCTTCCACCCGGCGTGCTTCGCGTGCTCCGAGTGCGGCACGAGCCTGGACGGCGTTCCCTCACCGTGTGCTCCGCCAACCGCGTGCACTGCCTCGAGGATTTCCCCAGGCAAACCGCACAGTCGCCGCTGCGGCGCCACCCGTCGCACAACCGTGATCACCACGCATCACCGCGCATCACCGCAATCGCGCAACCACGATGACCGCAATCACACAACCACCATCACCAGGACCACCACGGTCACCGCAACCAAGGACAACCACGATCACCGGGAACACCCACCACCAAGATCACCACCACCACACACAACCACGATCACGGGAACACACCACCACGATCACCATCACCACCACCACCACCACGATCACCACCACCACCACGATCACCAGGTCCACCACCACACGATCACCACCACCAGATCACCACCACAACACGATCACCAGGTCACACCACCACGATCACCACCCCTACAATCCCACCACCACCACCACGCATCACGGTCACCACCACAACCACGATCACCAGGTCCACCACCACCACCACCACGACCACGGTCACCACAACCACACACAGCCACGATCGCCGCACGATCACACAAACCGAGAAGCAGGAAGGCCTCGCTCGCATCATCATCATCAGCATCCATCATCTTCAGCATCATCAGCATCATCCTCATCAGCATCAATCATCAGCATCATCCTCATCAGCATCATCACCCCACGTGTTCACCCAGGAAGGCCTCGCTCGCATCATCATCAGCATCATCATCATCATCACCCCACGTGTTCACCCAGGAGTCCTCAAGAGCCCCTTGGTTCGGGAGGGTCCTGCCAGGTTGTATCGGTAGGGGCGATTGCTGCCACTGTGTGATCCCTCTAGCCCAGGGGTCGGGAACCTTTTTGACTGGGAGAGCCATAAAAGCCAAATATTTCTAAATATATTTCATTGAGAGCCATATAGTATTTTTAACGTATAATAAATTTAATATGTCTTACTTTTAATGCGACTTCTGGTGCTGCATGGTTTTTGCTGATGGCCTTTGTAGTCTGGTTCATACGTGGTGAGGTTGAGCTTCATGCAGGCGTTGACCCGTGAAATTTATCTTCAAAACTAGTTTCTGTTTACTTTAAAATGACACAGTATTATTAAGCAATATCACAAGTATTTTAAAATCAGTCCAAACTGATTTTTTTTTTTCAACTCAAAATTGTCTGGGAGCCATATGCCGTCACTGGAAGAGCCATATATGGCTCGCGAGCCATAGGTTCCCGACGCTGCCCTCGAGTTTACTTTGCAGGGGATGATGTCTCGGCGTTGGGGGACGTTTTTTTTGGCCGATAGCCGTTCACACCGTGCGCTCAGCTCGGGAAGAGGATTGAGACTCCAGAGGAAAGCCGTTGTGTGGGACAGGGGCAGAACGTGCAAGCTCCATTCACTCACTCCACCCCAGGCGGATAGCGACCCCTAGTGGATAGCGACCGCTTACGATGCGGTGCATGTGTGTGGTGTGGAGTGTATGGTGCGGTGTGGTGTGTACGGTGCGTGTGTGTGGTGTGGAGTGTATGATGCGGTGTGGTGTGTACGGTGCATGTGTGTGGTGTGGAGTGTATGGTGCGGTGTGGAGTGTCGGTGCTGGTACATGTGTGTGGTGTGTACGGTGCATGTGTGTGGTGTGGAGTGTATGGTGCGGTGCATGTGTGTGGTGTGGAGTGTACGGAGCGGTGCTTGTGTGTGGTGCGTCTGTGTGGTGTGTAAGGCGCGGTGCGTGTGGCATTGTGCGCGTTGTTTACGGTGCATATGGTGCATGTGTGCGTGTGATGCGTGCGGTGCGTGTGGTGTGTGCGGTGTTCACGGTGCGTGCGGTGCGTGTGGTGTGTGTGGTGCATGTGTGCGTGCGGTGCGTGCAGTGCGTGTGGTGCGTGCGGTGCGTGTGGTGTGTGCGTGTGGTGCGTGTGGTGCGTGTGGTGTGTGCGGTGTTCACGGTGCGTGTGGTGCGTGTGGTGTGTGGTGCGTGTGGTGCGTGCGGTGTTCACGGTGCGTGTGGTGCGTGCGGTGCGTGTGGTGCGTGCGGTGCGTGTGGTGCGTGCGGTGCGTGCGGTGTGTGTGGTGCGTGCGGGTGTGTGGTGGCGTGCGGTGGTGTGGTGCGTGTGGTGCGTGTGGTGCGTGTGGTGCGTGTGGTGAGTTGTGGTGCGTGTGGGTGTGTTGTGTGTGGGTGTGGTGAGTGCCGGTGCGTGTGGTGAGTGTGGTGCGTGTGGTGCGTGCGGTGCGTGTGGTGCGTGTGGTGAGAGTGGTGCGTGCGGTGTGTGTGGTGCGTGCGGTGGTTGTGGTGCGTGCGGTGCGTGTGGTGCGTGTGGTGAGTGCGGTGAGTGTGGTGGCGTGCGGTGCGTGCGGTGTGTTTGGTGCGTGCGGTGGTGTGGTGCGTGCGGTGTGTGTGGTGCGTGCGGTGCGTGCGGTGTGTGTGGTGCAGTGCGGTGTGTGTGGTGCTGCGGTGTGTGTGGTGCGTGCGGTGCGTGCGGTGCGTGTGGTGCGTGCGGTGAGTGCAGTGTGTGTGGTGCGTGCGGTGCGTGCGGTGCGTGCGGTGTTCTACGGTGCGTGTGGTGCGTGCGTGTGCGTGTGGTGCGTGCGGTGCGTGCGGTGTTCACGGTGTGTGTGGTGCGTGTGGTGCGTGTGGTGCGTGCGGTGTTCACGGTGTGTGTGGTGCGTGCGGTGTTCACGGTGCGTGTGGTGCGTGCGGTGTTCACGGTGCGTTGCAGGAAGTTTGCCCCGCGCTGCTCGGTGTGCGGCGAGGCCATCGTGCCGGCGCCCGGCGCGAAGGAGACACTGCGCGTCGTGGCGCTCGACCGCAGCTTCCACGTCGCCTGCTACAAGTGCGAGGTGAGCGCGGGCAAAGGCCCCCCGCGTAGCCCGCGCGGCCTCACCATGGGCAAGTGCTGTTGGCGCGCCACTCTTCCCCCCCCCACCGCCGGTTCAGATTTTGGGTTGGTGCCGCGAGGCGGGAATCGAACTCGGGTCGCCGGGTTTGCCCCGCTAACCGCCTGCGCCACCGCTCCCCACCACCCAGATTTGTATTTATTTGTTACGCAGGTAAGTCCCCGCTGAGCTCTGTAGATATTTTTTCAGAAGTGACCTGGCCATGACAGATGATAGCTCCACGAGGTGGCTTATCGTCATCACGTGGAAATGTACAGCAGGCAAATACTCTGAACGTGTGACGTCGATTCTAAATGTAGGAGGGAAAAACCCAGAGGACCCGGAGAAAGAATCCACGCGTGGAGAGAGAGAGAGAGACGCAAACTCCAAATATACAGCAGCAGGCATCAGGGTGGGATCGAACCCACGACCTCCTGTATACCAGGCGAGGGAGGTTAACATCTCCTAGCCACTGCAATGCCTCCTGGGATTGCTCTTCTGCTGCTGCTGTGTGAACGGAGGGAACAATGTGGACGTCCAAAACAATAAACACCTCCTCGTTCGAGAAACAAACATCAATCGCACCACCGCCCTGGCTACGCATCCTCATCCTCCTCGAAGACACCGCTGGTGGAGGTCACCCACCGCCACCGCTGGTGGAGTCACCCACCGCATCGGGACGTCACCACGAGGCCCATGCCGCCCCTCGTCCATACAGGGGACAATTGAAGCCGCAGTGGCCGCGACCTGTGGACACACAACCCAAACTGTGGACCTCCCCTAGGTCGTCTCAGCATTAACATTGTATGTACCTGGTGCGGTGCGTAAACATCACCACGTGGGGCGATAAAGGCGGCCGGGCGTGGTGCTGGCCACCCACCCCCTCGTGTGCCGTGCCGGCCTTCATTAGGTGCTACTCGCTAACAGCACTTGCCCCAGCAGTCTGTTGACTCCACGTGTGTGCGTGTGTGTCTCCGTGTGTCCCCCCATGTGTGTCTCCCCGTGTGTGTCTCCGTGTGTCTCCCCGTGTGTGTCTCTGTGTGTCTCCGTGTGTGTCCCCGCGTGTCTCCGTGTGTCTCCCCGTGGTGTCTCCGTGTCTCTGTGTCTCCGTGTGTCTCCCCGTGTGTGTCTCCGTGTGTGTCTCTGTGTGTCTCCGTGTGTGTCCCCGTGTGTGTCCCGTGCGTGTCCCCCGTGTGTCTCCGTGCGTGTCCCCGTGACGCAGGACTGCGGGCTGGTGCTGTCCCCCTCGGAGGGCAAGGAGAGAGGCTGCTTCCCGCTGGACGGCCACATCCTCTGCTTCCAGTGCAGCGACTCGCGGCTGCAGGCCCGGCCCGGTCTGGCTGGCCCACAGCCTCTCTCATCATAAACACACTCACACACCACTCATACATACATACACTCACATACACTCACTCACACATACACACACTCACATACACTCACACACATACACACACTCACACACACACAAGATATACATAGATGCACACACACTGGCCGATCCTATGGGGGGGAATTTGTTGGACCCACATTACATACACATACACACACGTGTACACACACACACACAGTAACACGTGTACACACACACACAGTAACACGTGTAACACACACAAAGTAACACCTGTAAACGCACAGTAACACCTGTACACACACGCACAGTAACACGTGTACACATACATGCAGTGGTCCTATGCAATGTATCAGTCCCTGGATTGGTGTCTCCCCGTGTCTCCCCGTTATCTCCCAGTGTCTCCCGTGTCTCCCCGTTATCTCCCAGTGTCTTCCCGTGTCTCCCCGTTATCTCCCAGTGTCTTCCCGTGTCTCCCCGTGTCCCGTGTCTCCCGTTATCCCAGTGTCTTCCCGTGTCTCCTTGTGTCTCTCAGTATCTCCCGCATGTCTTCCCGTGTCTCCCTGGATCTCCCCGTATATCCTCGTGTCTCACCCGTGTCTCCCCGTGTCTCCCTGTGTCTCCCTGCGTCTCCCCGCGTCTCCCCGCGTCTCCTTCGTACCCCCCCCCCCTATCCACTCACTATGCCAAAGACTGCACGCAAGCGCTAACATCCTCTTGTTAACCCCGGGGGTCCGATGGGATGAGGGTCAGGTTGGATCGTGGCTCTGCAGGTCCCTTTCTCCAGGGGGTCTGGGTCCTGACTGTGCACTTCGGGTGCTGGGCTGGGTTCGGGTCAGGACAACGGCCTCGAGTCAGGGGTCAGAGTGAGGGGTCAGAGTCTGTAGGGTGGGGTCAGAGTCTGTAGCGTCAGGGGTCAGAGTCTGTAGGGTCAGGGGTCAGAGTCTGTGGGGTCAGGGGTCAGAGTTTGTAGGGTCAGGGGTCAGAGTCTGTAGGGTCAGGGGTCAGCGTCTGTAGGGTCAGGGTCAGAGTCTGTAGGGTCAGGGGTTAGAGTCTATAGGGCCAGGGGTCAGAGTCTGTAGAGTGAGGGGTCAGGGGTCAGAGTCTTTTTGGGGCAGGGTCAGAGTCTAGGCTACACAGGGGGACTTTTAGGGTGTTCAGGTGTCACGTGAACCTGCAGGGTCCAAGCAGCGAGCTCAGCGCGGGCCCCTGGCTGCAACGAGTCCAATGGGGGCCCATCCCTGTCCCATATTACACCCCCCCCCCCGCAAGCCTCTTCGTAAGCCTGGCACCTCACCCCCCTCACCACCTCGCCCCCCCTCACCACCTCCCCCCGTGGAGCCCCGGTGCGATTGCACCGACTGCGCACTCGGTAGCTGCTTCACCGCCCCCCCCTCCCTCGCTTGCTGCACCCGCGTGGGAGACCGCGCTAGTCCCCCACCCCCTGTATCGTGCTTTGATGCTCCAACGCTGCCAGTTTCTATACGAGTATAAGAAAGCGAGAGAGAAAGAAACCCCCAACAATATTGTTCTGAGAGTTGATTCTCCGGGACTCGCGGAGCTGCGAGGGCAGACGCTCGATGCGGCGGGCGGCGACGGACATCGGCGGGTCCCTCGATGTTGAGGCGGGCGCCTGTCTGGTTGTGTCCATCCGACTGCCTTTTCCAGATATTGTCCCGATATCTGGACAAACAAATAATCCGGGGTATCCGTGGCTAGCGCTCGCGTCCGGGTATCAATCTGGTTACCACGAAGACAGATAACTGCTGGTCGTCCATATGGGGTACCTCTGGTTATCACTCATCCGGTTGTCCATTAATTTTCCTGCAACACAGACATCTGGTTGTCCATCTGGGGTACCTCTGGTTATCACTCATCCGGTTGTCCATCTGGTTTCCTGGATCACATCTGGTTGTCCATCTGGTTTCCTGGATATCACACATCTGGTCGTCCATCTCGGTACCCTATCATGATACCTGTCGCGACGATTTGCGTTCGTTGTAGCTCTACGCGGGGGGCTGTCTCCATCATCTTCGTCTTCGTTGTTTGAAAAGGGCACCCCCAGTGTCAGCTGTCTCCGTGCGCCACGCGGCGACCTCGGCATCCGGCCCTGCGAGGCGGGCATTCGTCTGCTGCCAGGACGGGGTGGCGGGGGGGGGGGCACGGTGACCGATACGCATTGTACCCAAATTTAAAATTCCACTACAGTTGGTATCTGTCCGACGAGCTGATAACTCCTTTCACATTCAGTTAGCTCTCTGACGGGTTGCTTTGTAGATGTCCACTCCCATCTGGTTAGACATCTGGTTGGTTGGTACGTGGATGTCCAGTCCATCTGAGCATTTGGGATCAGGGCGTTCAATCTGTCTGGTCGCCTCGCCGGATAATTGGCATTTGACTTCTCATCTGGGGGATAAGCCACGTGGCGAGCATCCACCTGGGTGTCCCACCTGGGCACGGGTCATTCTGGAAATACTCGTGGGGCGCTATCGCCTATCGCAAGGGTGGGGGGGGGGTGAGGGCCCACCAGCTTCCCCACAGCAGAACGAACCACAGACGGATCTCTCCGTCAGCACGAGGTCGACCATCGGTAACCGTGCAGTCTCCTGCGGTAAGAGTTCAACACCAAGACCAGCGGTGCCGACCAAATTCTCCCGCCCCCCAAACACAGACGCCAGCTCTCCGGACAGGTGGCAGACCCTAGGTGAGGACCAACATCCCACCCCTGGCCCGCGATGACTCCTCGGGTCGTCGTCTTCCTTACCACGGAGTGGCCTCGCACAGGACTCGATCCGTACCGCCCCCTCCCCCCACCCACCTCTGGCGGGTTTGTCCGGATGCGCCGTTGAGTTTTGTGTTCTCGCTGTGCGGTGTCGAGTCACGCGAGTTTCTGCAGGACCGGGAGTCCAGCGCGGACCAAATAAAGATTCGCCTTTTGTACTCAGCTCCCGTGCCCGGACCCTTCGCTGTATCACGGTGGCGGTGGTGGTGGTGGTGAATGTGGTGATGGTGGTGAAGGTGGTGATGTGGTGGTGATGGTGGTGATGGTGGTGATGGTGGTGGTGATGATGGTGGTGTGGTGGTGGTGATGGTGGTGATGGTGGTGATGGTGGTGATGGTGATGGTGGTGATGGTGGTGGTGGTGATGGTGGTGATGGTATCCGTAATAGGGGAGCGGTAGTGTAGGAGCGGTCAGCCGGCTGCGCTACGAACCCGGCGACCCGAGTTCGATTCCCGGCCAACCACAGTG
>NW_026890808.1:0-10868 GCF_015708825.2 Lethenteron reissneri | reverse complement strand
CTGCGATTACAGATTCAGGAAACTTACTTGCCGTACTGCCGTCTCCTCACCACATTGTAAGCTTGGCGGGTTTGAGAGTTTTACAGATTTATGCATGATCGACCAACCCTCGACTATGAAAGCACTGTTGGACAAATATAAACTGGAGCATCAGGAGATGATCACTTCCTCGTGTGACGAGACAACGCGGAAAGGCTCGCACAAACAACCCACTTCGCCTGATGACGATTGCTTGTGTTGCATCCGTAACGTCGTGATCTATTATTTTTCTACCTACGTGACTTTACCGAAAGACCCAAAGAGTAAGAGCTATATAGTGCAGTGGTCCTTACCTGGTAAAATAAAAAGTTTAATATATCTTCTTGGTTCTTTCGGTAAAGTCACTTAGAAGGGAAATAATAAAAGAATAAAGATAAAACATAATAAAATAATTCTCACGACATTTCGGCCACAACGCAAGCAGCCAGGTCTGTTGGAAAGACAGACCTGTTCTTCACCTGAGGACAGCTGCTTGCGTTGTGGCCGAAACGTCGTGAGAATGATTTTATTATGTTTTATTTTTATTATTTTATTATTTCCCTTCTACGTGACTTTACCGAAAGAACCAAGAAGATGAATCCCTGCAGTCACGAAAGCTTTAAATCGAAATTTAAGTTTAATATAGTTTTCGTTTATGGTGAATCTCTCAGGAGTTGTTAGTTGGGCTGACGTAGCGGTGAACGTTGCCAGTGTCGGCACGGCGATGTGGTGTGACGGAACACAGACTTTTGGGGAGGACTTCACCCAGCAGTGGATAGGTCGTGGCTAATTATGAAGGATGGTGAATTCCCAGTGGTCCTTCACGGAATTGATATGGGCATGAGTGTCGTCAGCGCTACGTTGGGCCTGCGTTGCGTCGCAGTCTGGGGAAGCCGTCATCCAGCAGTTGATGATCATTGTCGACGACGATGATGACAATGATGATGATGACGACGATGACGCCGAATTTCCCAACAGCTGTTAACAGGGGCTGGTACAGTTGTGAGCATGCTGGGTTGCAATGTGAAAGAAGCAGCTTGTGAAGGCTTTCATCTGGACGGGGATAGATCATGGCTGATGGGGATAATGGTGGTGGTGACTTTGCCGGCATAGCATTTGCGGCGTGCGTGCTGGTTTCGGTGGCTTTTTTTGAGGGATTGGGGTTTGTTCCCGTAAGCAGCTTAGCGAGCCGTAGACTTCTCCCAACCTCCCACTGTACACAAAGGCTTTGTTGACTCTTTCCTCTCTCTCTCTCATTCTCCGGTAGAAAAATATCATTAGCGTCCGCCGTGGGGAATATAAACACAACAGATGAGCAGACAATACGTCTCCTTCTTCACATGTCTGTCCCTCCGCTTAAAGATTTCCAGTAGTTCAGTCAGCCACACGGCCTTCTGGGAGTGCACAATCCCGGCATCATTGATTAGACAGCAGGAAAAAAAATCTGGAACGGGTTTGACTTGCAGCGTCTCGTCAGTAGTGGTCAAGCTTGCTTGAACCAATCCTGATGAGCTGCCAGATGTTATTGGCAAGGACCCTTTGTTTAACATATGGGCATCTCCTTGAGGGTGGAGGGCCAGACTTCGAGCCTAGAATAGTGATAATAGTCAACTTATAATGCGCGCCAGATGTCACGTACGGACAGAGATTGTTCGAATGTGACTGCAAGCCATGAATATTCAACCAAACGTTTACTCTGTACCTTTAAAGACGCTCATCGCATACAGAGGTGCAAGCGGGCTGATAATATAATGAATGAGAGGTTTAGTTTACAGTATTTTTTTAACTAGGGGAGAACTCCAGAGACCAGGATAAGTCTTATTAAGTGTAATTGGCAATAGTGGCGGAGCCAGGATTTTCAGGTAGTGAGGGCACCCCCTCCAGCAATGGAAAATGATAGAGGCGTTGTTAGTAAGTAAGGACTTGTCCCTTGCTTTTTATTCGACACGTGTGCGGCAATGGCGCAGCCATCGATCGAGGGTCGAATTCGAACCGTGCGTGATCGGCATCGCGCTCGCTGAAGGTGAATGCCTTCAGGGAAGTCATGTACTGTATACGCAACTGTGCACAATTCTGTGACTCGCTTATAACTGCTTTGCCGTTACTTATTGCCAATTATGGACTCGGACTATTGTCCTATCATCTCATAGAGTCCCTGGCACGTACTAATATGCTACACAGTGGCAGTGGGGGTCGCAAAATGCCGATGTATTACTAATAAACCCCAATGATCCGATCGAAATGAGGGATTTCGATCTGATCATTGGGGGGGCACGTGCCACCCCCCCCCCCCGCACTGGCTCTGCCACTGATTGGCAAGAGTTATATGTGGAGACTGCTTGGGCTATATCGGTGGATCTTTGTCTTTGTATGTAAGGTGTAGGCTTTAATAGGTGCTCGCTGAAAGCATTTGCCCCAGCAGCCTGTAAAAAATGTTACGCAAGATATTTGTTGTATGTACACATACATTGTGTGTACGTGGATATGTGTATATGGGGAGCGGTGGCGCAGTGGTTAGCATGCTGCGCTATAAACCTGGCGACCAGAGTTCAATTCCCGCTGATGGCCACCAACACAGTGACGATTATCTAAATCGGTCATGATCCCCCCCTCAGTGTCAAATTAGCACCCCCCCACCTTCCCCACCCAGCCCCTCCCCACCCTCCCCACCCTCCCCACCCAGCCCCTCCCCTCCCCACCCAGCCCCACCCTCCCCTCCCCACCCAGCCCCACCCTCCCCTTCCCACCCAGCCCCTCCCCACCCTCCCCACCCAGCCCCTCCCTGCACAACGGACGGACACAATAATCCCCTGTGGCTGGTGTAACCAGGAGGTTCCAACCAGTAATAGGTGCTCGATAACAGCACTTGCCCTATCAGATGTCTTGGCTAATCAAGTGAGCCAAAAAGGGAATGAATCTTTTCCTGACTAAAATTACGAACCCCCCCCCTCCCCGAATCAAGACAATTGGTGTGTGGTAGGTGGTTAATCATTACAGTAATCATCATTAGCCACGCTCTATTCGCTGCTAGATGAAGGTCTTCCCAAGCCGTTGCCATCTCAGAGTCTGGCAATGCACCGATGCATGTACAGGGTTGCTTCTCGCAAACGAGTTGATCTCATCACTCCATCTCCACGGCGGACGTACTCTCTCTGACGCGATCCGTCCTTGACCACGCAATCTGGAGCACGCATCGCGAGCGACCAATGTGAATTAACGCTACACGCCGACGGTTAGTTAGTAAGTTGCATCTGCCGCCACATGATACACGGCATTCGTGTCACCGTGACCTTGCCGTCGGTCAAAGATAGAAAAAAAAGATTCCCCATATAGCCTTTAACATGCTATCAGGGCAAGTGCTGATAATGAGCACCTATTAAGGCCGGCATGGCACACGTGGCGGGGGTAGCGTTGTCAACACCACGAATGTCCGACTTTGTCCACCCCATTCCTGATGTTTACACATCCCCGCACTGGTTAGTCATTTAAGGCTGAGTTGACCTAGGGCAGGCCCAGGACAGGTTCAAATAATCGCCACTGTTATCGGTCATGAGCGGGGATCGGACTGTGTCGCCGGGTTCTTGGCGCGGTGCGCTAACCACAGTACACAACCGCAGTCAAAGATCCCCCGTATAGCCTGAGCAGACTGTTGGGGCAAGTGCTATTAGCGAGCACCTTTGAAGGGTGGCACGGCACACGAGCGGGAGGGTGGCAAGCACCACCCTCGGCCGCCTTTGTCTCCCTAGTGACGTTGTTTACACACCGCACCAGGTACTCATTTGAGGCTGAGTCGACCTAGGGAAGGCTCAGGACCTGTTCAGATAATCGTCATCGGTGTTGGTGGCCTTAAGCGGGAATCGAACTCGGGTCGTCGGGTTCGTAGTGCAGCGCGCTAACCGCTACACCACCGCTCCCCACAGTCAATACACATGTGCACCCACACACAGTTTTTCAAAAGCAATCTAACTTCTGTGTTTCACCGTTTTTAAATAAAAGGGGCGGGTGACGTGACCCGGCGGGAGTGCGTTAGCCGTTCGTCGCAGACGTCGGCGGTCAGAATCGGGCCGGCCGCCCTGGTTAATACTGCGGGTGTTTTATTCACCCCACAATATGCGCCGACTGCTTGCTTCACAGCGGACGTTCAAGACTTGCGTGATGTCTTTGCAGGAAGAGTAGGCCACTGTGTGTCGGCGTCACGGGAGAAAATGTGCCAACGTTGAACAAAACGAAAATTTGTTCGAATTACAAATTACTCGATTGAGAAACGCATAGCAATCGTCGCCTGCCACTGAGAAAACTACCAGGACCCTCCTGAGAAAGTTTCGTCTCAGCAAGCCTTTCCTGGGCAAATTAGTTGAATATATTTCTTGATCACCTTTGGTTATCTCCCAAGGTACACATGTTCTTCTTTAGGCAGACTAGAATGTCACCTTTGACAATTCAGTAAATTATGACCTTCCTTTAGCTCGTATTTATCCCGAGCCCCAACTTTGCAGTCACCACTTTCTGAAGAAACCTTTCAGTCGTTTCCTCCGATTCATTTCCGCCGGTCACTGTCGGAAAATACGTTGAATATCGCGCAGAGAAGTGTGGGGAGATGCACGACGTTTTCACCGTGCGTGCGTGTGTGCTTTTAATGCTGCGCTTCAGGGTGCCAGTGTTAAATGCCCGAGACTCGGAAGGTATCGGGTACCAGGATGGGCACCTACGCGACGGAAAGCCACCTTGCGTTTTATAAATAGTTAAACGCGCAAGGGAGAGACGCAGACACCACTCTCGACGTTTCGAACACCTTTGTTACAGCTGGAGGCGCGTGCGCGCGTACCACAGGTGGTGCCGCGATGAAATGAATGGGTGGCTGTGTGAATCTCGTAAATAATTAATGGCAGGGCGTGGTGGGGGGCCGGGGGGGGGGGCTTGCGGAATTGACAGCGCTCTTTAGAGCCTCCCCCACCCCCCCTTCTTGCTAAGTGTGCCCCGGGAGGTTGTTGTGGTTTCTATTATACCCTCGTTTTCCGGTTTCCTCTCCACTGCCAACGTGTGTCGCCAACC
The DNA here is from genome assembly GCF_015708825.2 of Lethenteron reissneri. Taxonomy (NCBI): domain Eukaryota; kingdom Metazoa; phylum Chordata; class Hyperoartia; order Petromyzontiformes; family Petromyzontidae; genus Lethenteron; species Lethenteron reissneri. The sequence continues at coordinate 5,798 of NW_026890808.1, read as the reverse complement.
ACCCCCACCCCAAACCCTGTTTCTGGTCGAGTTGCCAGGAATTTGGATAACGGCTGCATAATGGATCGACCTGCAGTCCTGCCCCCCCCCCACCCCCGGCTTAACCCCCCCCTACATCCTCCTCTATGACGAAATCACCCGGCATGCACCCGATTTCGGGAAGCTCACTGGTTGAGGACCTGGGTACCGCTTAAGTTGGGTGACGACCATACATTACAGCAGGTTGCTTTAGGCCAGCGTTCTCAACCGGGGGTCCCACGTACCCCTGGGGTATGGTGGCAATCTCCCAGGGGGTACGTCAGGTGATTTAAAAATGTGTTAAATAATAAAATGAGATTTGAAGCTTTCGTGACTGCAAGGATTCATATTCTTAGGTTTTTTCGGTAAAGTCACGTAGGTAAAACATCAAAATTAATGAAAATAAAATTAATGAAAATAAAATAAAATTATTTTTGATGTTTTACCTACGTGACTTTACCGAAAAAAACCTAAGAATAATAAAATGAGAGTTATTGGTGAATAATCACGTATCGGCTAGACGTGGTGATGGCCACCCACCCCCCTCGTGTGCTGTGCCAGTCTTCATAGGTGCTACTTGCCAACAGCACTTGCTGCAAGAATTTTGCGAAGGCTTTGTGTTTTGTGGGTGAGTTGTCGTGGCACTTGGTTGTGGTAGTTGAACGCGGTGCAGATGAGACGAAACGCCCTGCACGCCGTCTACCGCCTTGACCAATCAGTCAATCAGGACTCGCCAACGCGGTGACGCGCGCGACCAGATCACCCCACTACGTGAGCAGCCCCTCGTCTCGCGGAGGCCAAACGAAACTGGAATGACCACCGACGCGACTCCGCTGTGATTTTGCGAGCGAGGCTGAATCTCACGAGGGTGACGAACGGGTGCGCGCCTGCCGTGAGTGGGCTTGTGGCGGCGTTTGTTTGGCGCGCGCACGCACGCAGGATCCGGTGAGGCCGTGCGGCGGATGGAGGAGCGCTACTACCCGGTCGGGCCCAGACGCGACCGCGTCGAGTTCCTGCCCGTCGAGTGGAGGTCCAAGCTTCAGCTCGACGGTGGTACCTTTGTCACTACGTCGTCACGTTATCATCATAATTGTAATATTCTCATCGTTGTTTCGATGTAAAGCTTTCGTGACTGCAGGGATTCATCTTCTTGTTTCTTTCGGTAAAGTCACGTAGAAGGGAAATAATAAAATAATAAAAATAAAACATAATAAAGAATTATATAAACAATATAATAATATAATATAATAAATATTTTATTTTGTTATGCTTTCTTTTTATTACTTTATTATTCCCTTCTATGTGACTTTACGAAAGAACCAAGAAGATTATCATCGTTGTTATGATTGTCATTTCATTACCATCATCATTGCAATATTATCATCATCATGGTCGTCACCATTTCCATCATTCTACTCATTATCATCATTGTAATGTCAGCATCAATACATGATCATATTCATTCTTTTCATCATAATTCTAATCTTAAACATCGACGGTTACATTATTGTTGCCGTAATCATAATTTCGTCACCATCACGTGGCACGGTCTTTGCATGTTCATCATCATCGTGATTATCGTCATCAACATCATCGTTTCTGACATCATCACAATCGTCGTCGCCGCCGTCTTCATCACCATTGCGTTTTGGCTACGCCGCAGACACGGTGGACTACATCACGCTGGACAAGGTGCGGGGGTCTGCGGGACATGCTCAACAGCAGCGCCATGGACATCCTCTACTACACCAGCCCTCTGTATCGCGACGAGGTCTGTCTGCCTTCAATCCAATCGTGGTCTGTCCCTATATTGGCTGAGATCCAGCTCTGAGGTTCAGCTCTTTTCATGCAACTCCGGCTATCCTCGCAAGCGGCTTTTTGATAACTATTCCATGAACCAGAATAACTGCGGCCGTCTGGAACGCTCTTCTTTACGATATTATGAATCGACTGGAGCTATGCACTCTTAAATCTAGATAAAAACTCATTTCTTAGAACTGCTTTTTGTGTTTAGTTTGCTGTTCTTCCCCCGAACCTCCGATTAGCACGGTTGGCAACGTAAAAGAAGTCAACATACATTCATACATAGCTCGATTCCTGACTCATGCTCCTTTTTCCGCATGGGATTAGCTGTTTCTCTCCCTGTTTTTGCATGGGTTTCCTCTTCGAATTCTCCGGCTCCCATTTTGCCTGTCCCAAGAGCTTGCAAAAAAAGGCAATGGGCAGGAGGGAATTCCAAAGTGGGTGCAGTGCGAGTGGAAGAAGCAGGGAGGGATGTAAGCGTTGTTACCTGCAGCATGCTTGTGGTGGCTGAGCGCAGCATGGATGAGACGAGACGGCTGTGAGTCATTCAGTCTGAACCTAGAATCTGTGTTAGTCTAGCGCTGTGCCCCTCCGCTTAAGACCATCTCGCGTGCTTCGCTATCTTAGCACCGTCGTTGTGGTTAATTTTTTGTTGTGGGTGATTTAAGAAAAATCTTATTTTAATCTGCGGCGCTCAGATCCTGAAGGCGCTGCAGAGTGAGCTGAACCGCCTGCACGCACGCTTCTGCTCGCGCAACCCGGGCTTCGTGGCGCAGGGCAGCCGCACGTCCTTGCTGGCGCACTCGCTTGGCTGCGTCATCACCTACGACATCATGACCGGCTGGAACCCCCTGCAGCTGTACGAGCGAGTGCTGCAGCGTGGGGATCGCGAGAACGATGGCGGTGGATGACGGCGGTGGGGGCGTCGGCGGTGCCAATGGTGGCGGCGTTGGCGGTGTTGGCGGTGGTGGTGGCGGCGGCGGTGGTGGCATGGAGTCGCCGCGGGAATGGATGAGCCTAGAAAAACGCGGACTGCTTGACGACCTGCGCAAGACGCGAGAGAGGTGACCCTGTAGTTGTGGGGTGGAGGGGGTTCACATTGGCCATGTCTGTGTTGCTGAAATATTTGGTTAGAGCCCTTGTCTGGGTGTTTGAGTGTCTCGGTGGTGTCTGTGGCCATTGTGACAACACCGCTTGAGATCCTGAGCCTAAGTTCACGTTCATGTTGTTTTGTTGAACCAGGTGAGAACTCATGAGAGCGGGCACTGAGTCTCATTTGCCAGAGTGACCTCAGTCATTAACATTGCAAAAAGAAAAAAAAATGACAGCAATGAAGCAAATAGAAAGTGTGTGTGTGTGACTCAGAATGTTCATAATAATGGTTGTGTCGGTGATATTGAGACGACACTACTGAGATATTGGGGCTAGGTGTGTGTGTGTGTGTTTCTCCTTGAGTCGGTTCATAGTAGCTGTGACTTTCATGCTGAGAAGGCACTCAGATCCTGGGTTTGACAGTGGGTCTGGGTGTGTTGTTCTTACAGAGGGTTCGTAATGGCTATGTTGGGAGATACTGAGCTAGCATTAATTCTAGATTTGAAGCTTTCGTGACTGCAAGGATTCATATTCTTAGGTTTTTTCAGTAAAGTCACGTAGGTAAAACATCAAAATTAATAAATAAAATAAAACAAAAATCACGACGTTTCGGAGGCAAGAGACTTGTGTTGCCTCCGAAACGTCGTGATTTTTGTTTTATTTTATTTTTATTAATTTTGATGTTTTACCTACGTGACTTTACCGAAAAAACATAAGAATATGAGCTAGCATTGCTGAGATCCTAAGTTCAAGCTCTGGGACTGGGTGTGTCTTTTGCTCAGGGGGTTTATAATGGCTGTGTCTCTAACTGCTGAGCCATCACTGCTGGGATCGAAGTTCAAGCCTCAGGGTTGGGTGTTTGTGCGACTCGCTCAGAAGTTTCACGATGGCCGTGTCTTCTCTACGCTGAGACTGTACCGCTGAAATGCTGGGTCTGAATCTGGGTTTCAGCTGCCCGTGATGAAACTGGATCCTCAAGTGTAGAGCGTTCTATTGCTTTCAGCCTGGTCACCAATTAATGTGAAAAAAAAATACAATAAATACACCTGCCACATGAAAATTCCACACTTAATTTGGTGAAATTCCAGCTTTGAGGATTTCACATTTTCTGCAGGGAATATAATCGGGGGACTTAATTTCGGCCGGCACACGACATCCAGTCGACCTCTCGCCCATTTATCGCGGATGCAAGCTCCTCCAGTCAACCAGATATTCAACGAGGAAACCAGCCCTGAATTTCGATTTAAAGCTTTCGTGACTGCAGGGATTCATCTTCTTGGTTCTTTCGGTAAAGTCACGTAGAAGGGAAATAATAAAATAATAAAAATAAAACATAAAATAATTCTCACGACGTTTCGGCCACAACGCAAGCAGCTGTCTTCAGGTGAAGAACAGGTCTGTCTGAATTCAGACGCTGTCTTTCCGACAGACCTGTTCTTCACCTGAGGACGGCTGCTTGCGTTGTGGCCGAAAACGTCGTGAGAATTTTTTATCATGTTTTATTTTATTATTTTATTACTTCCCTTCTACGTGACTTTACCGAAAGAACCAAGAAGATAAACCAAGCCCTGCTTACACCGTCGACTATGCGGACGCTTGCGCGACTCGTTTTTCCGCGATGACTCCCTTTGTGATGCAGGCTGGACCAGTTGGAGCACAGGCTGGTGGGTGCCAGCCAGCGATCAGCACTGCGGCTCCAGTTCCAGGTTTGTCCGCGCTGCGCTCCAAGCTCAAGATTCTCCTCCTCCCGTACCGCCAGTCACCGACTCTTCCCTATCACCGTACCATAACTATTAACGAGCTCATCTTCTTGGTTCTTTCGGTAAAGTCACGTAGAAGGGAAATAATAAAATAAAATAAAGTTTTCATTTATTATTTCCCTTCTACGTGACTTTACCGAAAGAAGGGAAATAATAAAATAACATAACACGGTTTCTTTTATTATTTTATTATTTCCCTTCTACGTGACTTTACTGAAAGGGAAATAAAAAATTAATTTTTAAAAATTCTTTTTTTTTTTTTCCTTTTTTCCCTTCTACGTGACTTTACTGAAAGAACCAAGAAGATAAATCCCTGCAGTCACGAAAGCTTTAAATAGAAATATTAACGAGCTATTTTTTTATCTCACCAGTTAAGGCCCACTGAGCTATATAGCTGTTTTTCAGAAGCAACCTGGCCACAAATGATAGCTCAACGAAGTCGCTTATTATCACGTGGAAATTTATAGCAGCAGCCAAATACTCTAAATGCATGTTGATTCTAAATGTGGAGGGAAAAACCGGAGCACCGGGAGAAAAATCCACGCAACCATGGGGAGAACATCCACACGGCCTCCTGTATACCAGGCAAGGGAGTTAACATCTTGCCACTGTACCGAGTTGGTCAGAGTTTGGTCCCGAAAAGTATACACGTTAAATTTTGTCCGAGTGTGTCTGACGCTGTGGTATGTCGTGAGTATTTCTGCCTTACCAACAAGAAAGTTAGAACATGTCATTTATAATCTGAATTTACAGTCCCAACTGATGGACACACTTTGCCCGAGTTCAAAAGCCACTCCCTGATTATACGAATGATTACCCACATATTAAAATGTCTCAAATGAAATCGTGGAACTGTTCTCTGTTTAAACTAAAGTCCATGAAGTGGCCATGTGGCTCAGAGGATTTCATATCATACGATATTAATACAAAGTTTTGCTGGCTGGCTGGTTTCCTGGCTGGCTGGCTGGCTGTGACATCACCCACATCCCACAGCGTGGAGCCGGGTGCCCAGCATCGTGCCGATGTCACGCCTCCACCCACCACCCCGGCCGTGTATCCCACTCACGTGCCCAGGAGGCGGTAGTATGTACGCAAAAATGTTTGGAGACACCAAGCAGTGGATAG
>NW_026890807.1:0-41096 GCF_015708825.2 Lethenteron reissneri | reverse complement strand
ACTCACTCTGCAGAACAGGGGAGATCATACAAACTCCACTCACTCACTCTGCAGAACAAGGGGAGATCATACAAACTCCACTCACTCACTCTGCAGAACAGGGGAGATCATACAAACTCCACTCACTCACTCTGTAGAACAGGGGGAGATCATACAAACACTCACTCACTCTGCAGAACAGGGGAGATCATACACACTCACTCACTCTGTAGACAGGGGGAGATCACACAAACTCCACTCACTCACTCTGTAGGACAGGGGGAGATCACACAAACTCCACTCACTCACTCTGCAGAACAGGGGGATCATACAAACTCCACTCACTCACTCTCTCTGTAGGACAGGGGAGATCATACAAACTCCACTCACTCACTCTGTAGGACAGGGGAGATCATACAATCTCCACTCACTCTGTAGGACAGGGGAGATCATACAATCTCCACTCACCCACCCCCCACTCTCCCCCCACCACTCCCCACTCTCCCCCCCTCTCCCCCCACCACTCCCCCCACTCTCCCCCCACCACTTCCCCCCACTCTCCCCCCCCCCACTCTCCCCCCCCACTCCCCCCACTCTCCCCCCACTTCCCCCCACTCTCCCCCCCCCCACTCTCCCCCCACCACTCCCCCCACTCTCCCCCCACCACTTCCCCCCACTCACCCCCCCCCCCTCTCCCCCCACCACTCCCCCCACTCTCCCCCCACCACTTCCCCCCACTCTCCCCCCCCCCCACTCTCCCCCACCACTCCCCCACTCTCCCCCCACCACTTCCCCCCACTCTCCCCCCCCCCCCACCTCCCCCCCCACTCCCCCCACTCTCCCCCCACCACTTCCCCCCACTCTCCCCCCCCCCCCACTCTCCCCCCCCCCCCCACCTCTCCCCCCACCACTTCCCCCCACTCTCCCCCCCCCCCCACTCTCCCCCCCCACCACCCCCACTCTCCCCCCACCACCCCCCCACTCCCCCCCCCCCCCACTCTCCCCCCACCACTCCCCCCACTCTCCCCCCACCACTTCCCCCCACTCTCCCCCCCCCACTCTCCCCCCACCACTCCCCCCACTCTCCCCCCACCACTCCCCCCACTCTCCCCCCCCCACTCTCCCCCCACCACTCCCCCCCTCTCCCCCCACCACTTCCCCCCACTCTCCCCCCCCCCCACTCTCCCCCCACCACTCCCCCCACTCTCCCCCCACCACTTCCCCCCACTCTCCCCCCCCCCCCCCCTCTCCCCCCACCACTCCCTCCCCCCCTCTCCCCCCCCACTTCCCCCACCTCCCCCCCCCCCCACTCTCCCCCCCACCACTCCCCCCACTCTCCCCCCACCACTTCCCCCCCCACCTCCCCCCCCCACTCTCCCCCCCCACTCCCCCCACTCTCCCCCCCCACTTCCCCCCACTCTCCCCCCCCCCCCCCCCACTCTCCCCCCACCACTCCCCCCACTCTCCCCCCCCCGAGAGAGCGCCGCGCGCGCTTCGCAGTTGCCACCGTCACCGCGACAACAACAACCCACGTGGGGCGGCAGCAGCAGCAGCAGCAGCATGGGCCTCCTGCGGCACAGAGTCATGGCCTCCCGCCACCCGCGTCCCCAGCGGCTGTGGCTGCTGGCGCCGCTGGCGCTGTGCGTACTACTCCACCACCAAAGCGCGGCCTTGACTCTGTGCGGGAGCCAGCTGGTCGACGCCTTGGCGTTTGTATGCAACGGGCGAGGCTTCTACGCGGCACCACCAGCTGGCGTGCAGCGGCAGCGGCAGCAGCTAGGCGGGCATCACAGAAGCGTGCTGCCTGCGCGCCTGCTCGCTGCTGTGCTGGAGCGCTACTGCGCACAGCCGCAGCTGCTGCACAAGAAGCAGCAGCTGCACAAGAAGCAGCAGCAGCAGAAGCAGCTGCAGCAGCTGCACAAGCAGCTGCAGCAGCTCCACAAGAAGCAGCAGCAGCAAGCAGCAGCTGCACAAGAAGCAGCAACAGCCCACGCGACTGGGCAGCACGCCGTGAACACAACAACAAGAACAAGACGTTGAAGTAAATGAAAATGTTTATTCCTTCTGTGAAACACTAACAAGTACATTAATAAATGAGCGGAAGCCCTAAAAAAGAGGGGGGGGGCGAGGAAAAAAAGAGAAAAAAATAGCGACACGTGGAGTTGTGTAGAGTGAGGAGGGAATTAGGTAAGACGGAGCATTGAAAAAAGACAAAAAAAAACGACACGATGAACGAAATCAATTTGCCGAACACCACCGAGCATTTTGTTACGTTGTGATCGTAAAGACACCAAGAAGACGAGGAGGAGAGTGGCAGAGGCAGGGAGAGAGGACAGGAGGGGGGAGAGGGAGTGAAAGCGGCAGCAGCACCCACTCAGTCACTCACTCACATACTCACCACTCACTCACCTACTCCACCCACTCGGTCACTCACATACCCACTCGCTCACTCACCCACTCGCTCACTCACTCACCCACTCAGTCACCCTACTCACCTACCTACTCACCCACTCAGTCACTCACATACTCACCCACTCGCTCACTCACCTACTCACCTACCTACTCACCCACTCACCTACTTACCCACTCACTCACCTACTCACTCACCTATCACTCAACTACTCACCCACTCACCTACTCGCTCACCTACTCACTCACCCACTCACTATCCTACTAGCCCACTCACCTACTCAATCACTCACCTACTCACTAACCTATTCACTCACCAACCCACTCACCTATTCACTCACCTACTCACTCACCTATTCACTCATCTACTCGCTCACCTACTCATCTACTCACTCGCTCACCTACTCACTCACCTACTCACTCACCAGATTGCCGTGGCCACGTGCCGCTTGCTCCCTTCTGTCACGATTCTTGACCGTCAGCCATCAAAGTCCGCGAACAAATGGGCGACAACAACAACAGCAACACAAAAGAATATAACACACACTTCCATCGACATATCTAAAAAGGTCGAGCGAAAATTCGCGTTTGTGGCCGGTGTCCCATGCTGTGATCAAAGCCCGGCAAGTGGCGTTGGTGGCCACGCTGCTGCTGCCTGTTTAGCGAGCGCTGCGGCAGGCAAGCGGCGAGGGTTGGTGGGTCACTGAACAAACGCTGCGAATCTCCCTTCAACGCGGGCGTCGAGGAGGAGGAAGTCGCGCTTCCTTGGCTCGTCGTGAGAAAGGCGGTACAGCCAATGGACTGACCTCCTCCGTCTGTTACCGTCTGTAACGGACGGGGGGGGGGGGGCAGGGGGTGTCGCTACCATTAACGAGCGTGGGTTTTACTTCGGGTGCTCCACTTTTCTCCCGCTTGTATGACGGACGCCCACATTTAATTGTCTTAAACAAATCTTAAGATGAAATAAGTATAACCCGTAAAAACAAAGTTTTTCACTATAAATCCTTTATATGCGTGGCAGCTAGAGTCCTCTCGTCCTCTGGCTTGAGATGGATGCCACCTATGGGTCAGATGATTGTCAGTATTAAGCAATTGGTAATTAAATATTTAATTTGTTTTCCCTAAACAGTGTGAAATTTTGGAAAAAAAAAGTTCACGAAAATTAATTGTCACACACAACGAGTCTGTGTGGAAAATGTCAGCTCGATTGGATCACGGGAAGTGGGGTAAAAAACGACCGACAGATTTGCACGGTCGTAAGCAAGCAAGCAAGCGAACTTAATATAAAGGATTTAAAAAAAGAAGCCGATGAAGCGGCGAGCACCCTCGTGAGAAAGAGCAGTTGGACTCAGCGTTGTTATTACACGTGTACGACACACCGGCTACCTAAGGCAGTGCAACAAGTGGATTGCAGATACAGCTGTGATGTGGAATTTGAGTGTTCTCCCTGAGTATCGATTTTGGTCCAGGCACTTGTTTACCGCGGGTGCTAAAACGTTCACCCTGTATTTATGTATTCATGTTAGACAATCATTGGTGACCGGGTTGAGGTTATAAACCCTCTTACACCTGAGAACTTGCTTTACTCACGGGTGGCTGATACTCAGATTCGAATCCCAGGCTCCCATCGGTCTCGGGGGCTTGAGTCATTAACCCCCCTCTCCTCCCCTCCCCTCCCACCGGTGCACTCGGCCAGAACGCCGTTGCAAGTTTATAGGACGGGGAAATCGGTTTGGTTGATCATTGACCTTCCAGCCATCAAAAGGTTGCAGCAAATCCTCAGCGCCAAACAAGCGCACAATTTCAGTTGATTAGAAGGGCCGCGGTGGGGGTGGCGTGTAGTGGGAGGGGGTTGTGGGAGGTTTCCTCGCCACTGATCCAGCAGTGGCTATGAGACGTTAACTCCCTCGCCACGTGTGCAGGAGGCCGTGGGTTCGATCCCGACCCTGACGCCTGCTGCTGCGTATTTGCAGTTCGCGTGCCTCTCCTTCTCCCCGTGGTCGCGTGGATGTTTCTCCCGGGTCCTCCGTTTAAACAACATCGTGCTGTACTGGCAACGTTAACAATCACACGATAAGTAAAAACCACACAGCCGCAGCATCGCCCCAAACAGCGGAACCACCGCTGACTAAACCCGCGTGCGCGTGTCAGACTCGCGCAATGAGAGCGGTGGCGACAAATACCAACTGCGATCACGCTGGTCAACACACTTTGTCTGGCACGAGGTATTCCAAGGGTTTTAATGTAATTTGGACTTTTGCAGCTGTTCTATACTAATTTCAAGGGTGCTGATTCCAAATCTGGCATCAGTTTTTGTCTATCACATCAGGTTTTTGAAATATCAAATATTGCATTTTCAATAAAAACTGCGGAAGAAAAATATTAAATAAATGTGGATATCTACATAAAATGATATTCTAAACACACTATCCTAAACATACAGCACCATATTTTAACACTAAAGCAGTCACTGACTCGCAACCACTTGCAATCATAAGTGACAGAGTTAATTTCGGGTAAAATCAATGAAAATGGGGTATGCCGATAGCATAAAAATGAGATGTGATGGAGCAAATCTGAGATCAGATTTGGAATCAGCACCCTGAAATTAGTCTAGAACAGCTGCAAAAGTCCAGGCCAGAAAAACATGTTGTTTTTTGTTGACCAGTGTAATTATTTGATTTCTGAGATGCCGCATCGGAGCCATAGAGCACAGGGTTTGTGTTTTATTGTCGTAGTTTTGTAATGGCTTCGTTCGTGGTGCGTGCCCGTCGTCGTGGTAATGAACACGGCGTGTTGTGTTCACTAAAGACAATTCCGCTCGTGCACAATGTTACAGGAAGCGCAGTTTGAAGTAATTCGGTACAAACTAATTGAATTGAGTCCACGGCCACGTGTATTGGCGTTTTTTTGTTAGTTTTGTTAACCAGCCGAGATCCCATTGTCATCTGCAAGGGTGGGGGGTAAATCCCCAGATCGAGCGCGTTTGTACGCCACAGAATCCGCAAGTACGCGACGGAGTTAGGCAACAGAACTGCCTCTCTCCCGCGGAGACTTGTTTTTGCTTCGTTACTCGCACATCCCTCTGATCCTCCGAGGGCGCTGGGTCCACACCAACATCTCCCAACCGCAGCCGCTCCGATTCTGCCTTTTATTTTTTTGTGTTGCCGTGAATTTCCATGGCTTATTTTTTTTTATTTCCCAGCGGATAAAGGATAAGCGACGATATTTCCCCCCACCGCCCCCGCCCCCCCGTGTCAAAGTGTATAACAGGAGCACTTTTCTAATAAAACATTTTTTTAAAATAATAATAATCTGTAATTGTGGAGTGCTTTGATGTTGTCTGCCAGCCGTGTCGCCCTTGAAAAGGAGGGCTTGTCAGCTGGTCCGGGCTTTCCTCGTCCAGTGAAACTTCTGAACTTCTGAAAAAAATAGAGCTTCGAAGCTCATCGGATTTCTCAAATTTAAAATAAATATTTTGATTCGTATAACTATAGACACACAACGTACGGAGGAGCGCTGTGTTCATGCCCTGCTGCTGGATGAATGCCTCCCCCTCGCCGTGGGCATTGTTTGACCATACTTCACCACGCTGGTCACCGCGGGGATGTGGTGAAAGGCAACCACGATGTGGTTCAGATGTGACTCACCGCTGATGTCAGCAGTGGCCGGGAATTGAAACTCAAGTTGCTGGATTTGCAGCGGAGTGCTGTAAACTAAACTAGAAAATAGTTAAGTTTAGTTTGTGTACATTTGTAAGTGATTCGATTACCTTTCCTCTACTTAGGACTCCTATTGTGTGTCTCTGTGTCGTTTGTTGTTGGCACGTTCTGACCTGCCCCGACTTGACATCTGTCTAGAAGAGCTTTATCGCTCATCGGATTCCTCCAGTATAAACATTCTGATTGTGTGCGCTAACAACTGCGCCACCGCTCCACGCCGAGCGCTCATGCTGCCAGCTCGTGCATTGTGCGCACACGTGGTGGTCACACACAACAACGCGTCTCATGAAGACAAAACACTCAGCACGTTCGTCAACAATGTTGTGGCCTTCAAATAAAACAAATTAGATGTTGGCCAATGGAATTTGCTGATATCACACACACACACACATACTCTTAGGTTGATTTTCTTTCGGTAAAGCCACGTAGGTAAAAAATTTAAATTAATAAAAGTAAAATAAAATAAAAATCACGACATTTCAGTTTGTACAAACTGAGTTGCAGTGGTGATGGTGGTGGTGATCATGGTGATGATGGTGGGGATGATGGTGGTGATGGTGGTGATGATGGTGGTGGTGATGGTGGTGGTGATGGTGGTGGTGATGGTGGTGGTGATCATGGTGATGATGGTGGTGATGATGGTGGTGATGGTGGTGGTGGTGATGGTGGTGATGATGGTGGTGGTGATGGTGGTGGTGATGGTGGTGATCATGGTGATGATGGTGGTGATGATGGTGGTGATGGTGGTGATGATGGTGCTGATGGTGGTGGTGATGGTGGTGATGGTGGTGATGATGGAGGTGGTGATGGTGGTGTTGATGGTGGTGATGATGGATGTGGTGATGTTGGAAGTAGAGGTCGTGGTGTTGGTGACGTTACAGTGGTGGTGGTAATAGTGGAGGTGGTGGTGATGGTAGTGATGGAGGTGGCCTCACCACCACCACCATCACTCACCACCATCACTCACCACCATCACTCACCACCGTGATGATGATGAGAGAGAGATCGAACCCACGACCTCCTGTAGACCAGGCGAGGTGGTCAACATCTCATAGCCACACGGAGCCAGCGGAACGGATAATTGAATCGATGATAATCGATCATCAGAGAGAGGGAGACACGCAAAACGATGATTATAATCGATGGGAATCGATTAGCAGAGAGAGACGCGCAAACCAACGATTAGAATCGATGAGAATCGAACAAACGATTCCCGGTGACGTCATCACCCGGAGACCATCGCCAAGTTCAAGATGGCGGCACCCAGGTTGGAGGTTGTTGTTGTGGTGGTTGTAGTGGTGGTGGTGGTTGTAGTGGTGGAGGTGGTGGTTGTGGTTGTAGTGGTGGTTGTTGTGGTGGTTGTTGTGGTGGTTGTAGTGGTTGTGGTGGTGGTTGTTGTGGTTGTGGTGGTTGTTGTGGTGGTTGTTGTGGTGGTTGTGGTGGTGGTGGTTGCTGTGGTGGTGGTTGTAGTGGTGGTTGTTGTTGTGGTGGTGGTTGTAGTGGTTGTGGTGGTTGTGTGGTGGTGGTGGTTGTTGTGGTGGTGGTTGTTTGTGTGGTGGTGGTTGTTGTGGTGGTTGTTGTTTGTGTGGTGGTGGTTGTGGTGGTTGTTGTTGTGTGGTGGTGGTGGTTGTTGTTGTTTGTGTGGTGGTGGTTGTTGTTGTGTGGTGGTTGTTGTTGTGGTGATGGTTGTTTGGTGGTGGTTGTTGTTGTGGTGGTTGTTGTTTGTGTGGTGGTGGTTGTTGTGGTGATGGTTGTTTGTGTGGTGGTGGTTGTTGTTGTGGTTGTTGTTTGTGTGGTGGTTGTTGTTGTGGTTGTTGTTTGTGTGGTGGTGGTTGTGGTGGTTGTTGTGGTGATGGTTGTTGTTGTTTGTGTGGTGGTGGTTGTTGTTTGTGTGGTGGTTGTTGTGGTGGTTGTTGGGTTTAACGAGGCTGCATTGTGTGAGGAGCTCACAAATCCTTGAAAGATCTGGGCAAAGTCCCATCAGTGAGCTCCTCCGGCAGGCAAGGCTGCGTTGGCTGGGTCATGTAGCCCGCATGCCCAGCCACCGCATGCCTAAACAGCTTTTGTTCGGCCGGATCGAGGGGGCTAAACGGGTGCGGCACGGGCTAGAGAAGAGATGGAGTGATGTGGTACAGGAGGACGTGGAGCTGAGTGGACTTGCCGATGACTGGTACCAGCGGTGTCAAGATCGGCCTCTGTGGTGGAGGCTCGTGAAGGACGCTACTGGGCAGTTGGAGGCAGTCGCCCTCCAACAACAACGGAGGGCGGAGGAGCGACGCTCACAACAACGAGCGGAGCGCCGGGTGCCTAAAGCACGGCAAGTTGGTACAGTAGGGGGCACAGGTGGTGCATCAGCCAGTCATCTCGGTCATCTCAGTCGACCCGTGGCACCTGCTGGGTCTGCCCCGTGACCTGCCAGCGGGCGTTCGACACTTCACGTGGCCTCAAGGTGCACGTGGCCTGGCACAAGCGTCGTGATGACGTCACCGCCACTTAGTGGCGAATTGCGGTTGCTGTTGTTGTAATGTGTGTGTGTCTGTGTGTAATGTCTACACACACACACGCTCACCTCTCCCCCACTCCCCCCCTCCCAGGCCAAAGGACTTTGTCACCACCATGGCCACTGCGGCCCTCCTGTCTGACGCTCCGCGCCCTGCCCCTGCTGCTGCTGCCCCTGCTGCCCCTGCTGCTGCCCCTGCTGCCCCTGTCCCTGCTGCCCCTGCTGCTGGTGATGTTGCCGGTGGTGGCGTCGATTGCGAGCAACCTGAGGAGTTGGCGGTGGTGTGGGCGGCTGGGAAGCTGCGCTCAATATTCACGCTGCTCGTTGAGTGTGAGGAGGACGACCATGTGAGACCACGGGTGGGGCGCATGGGGGGACAAGGATATGTGTCTGTGTGTGTAGGTCGACTCAGCCTCAAATGTGTAAACATCGCTGCTAGGGAGACAAAGGGCGAGGTGTTGGCCACCGACCCCCTCGTGTGCCGTGCCGGCCTTTACAGGTGCTACTCACTAACAGCACTTGCCCCTACAGTCTGTGAAGGCTACACGGGGGATCTTTGTGCACGGCACGGGCTAGAGAAGAGATGGAGTGATGTGGTACCGGAGAACGTGGAGCTGAGTGGACTTGCCAACGACTGGTACCAGCGTTGTCAAGATCGGCCTCAGTGGTGGAGGCTCGTGAAGGACGCTACTGGGCAGTTGGAGGCAGTCGCCCTCCAACAACAACGGAGGGCGGAGGAGCGACGCTCACAACAACGAGCGGAGCGCCGGGTGCCTAAAGCACAGCAAGTTGGCACAGTAGGGGGCACAGGTGGTGCATCAACCAGTCGTCTCGGTCATCTCAGTCAGTTGACCCGTGGCACCTGGGTTTGCCCCTTGACCTCCTGCCAGTGGGCGTTTTTGACACTTCACGTGGCCTCAAGGTGCACATGGTCTGGCGAATGGCAGTTGTTGTTGTTTGTGTATCTCCTCACCTCCCCATGCCCCCACAGGTGCTTGCGTGTGCATGCGAGGTGTTGCAAATCCTCAGCTCCAGCCATGCTGGCGCATTGGCATTTAACAACAATGGAAGCCTCGCGGCCTTAGCCAGCCTGCTGGGACGCACTCACAACCCTCACACCCTGGAGAAGATCACCGGTAGAAACCCACCCACACCACCCACACTCACCACCCACACTCACCATCCACACTCACCACCCACACTCACCACCCACACTCACCACCCACGCTCACCATCCACACTCACCACCCACACTCACACCCACTCACCACCCACTCTCACCACCCACACTCACCATCCACACTCACCACCCACACTCACCATCCACACTCACCACCCACTCTGACCACCCACACTCACCACCCACGCTCACCACCACCCTCGCCACCCCTACCCCAGGCACGCTGTGGAACCTGTCGTGCCACGAGTCTCTGAGGGCTGCGCTGGTGGAGCTTTGCCTCCCGGCACTGGTGGAGCACGTGCTGGTGCCAGAGAGCGGCTGGAGGAGCAATTTTGGAGACTCACCCGCCTCACCCTCCCCACCCGGCTCGTCCGCCTCGCCTTCCGCGGCGTTCTGCAACGCCTTGACGTGCCTGCGGTAAGGGGTACCAAGAGGCGGACGTGACGGTGATTTTGCGGTTGACGCGACTGGGAACGTCGCAGTTGACGCGACGTCACGCGGTTGACGCGACGGGGACGTCGGGGGTTCAGACTAGAGGCTTCTTCAACCCGACGTGGATCTTCATCACCAGCAACACGAAGAACCCCGAGCCCCTCACTCTTTGGTCTGCATCAGCAGCAGGCCACGCTTTCCCACCTGATGACGGACACTTGCGTTGCGCCCGAAACGTCGTGATTTAATTGTTTTCATTTATTTTATTTTTCGTGACTTTACCGAAAAAAACCAAAGAGTATGAATCATCGCAGTCATGAAAACTTCAAATCTAGAACCCCTCGCCCCGCCCACCTTCTAGATCTCTCGAGATCTTTCCCGAAGGCTCCCCGAGAGCTGTTTTGTACCACGTGACTGCCCAGCAGCCCCCGTCCCAATATCATCCGGTCACGTGTCGGCAGGTCAACCAGCGTATCGTGCCCCAACGTAACCCTGGCTGGCTGACGCTCCCTCTCGCTCCCTCGCCAGGATCCCGCACCGCATGCTCTACGTGGTGCCTCCGCGCTGACCAGCGCTCACCCAAGCCCCGCTAGGGCTGGTACTACGCCCTGCTAGCGGGCTACACGTAATGCCAACACATCATCCGCCGTGGCTTCGTAAGCCCGGCACCACGCAGTGACAATCACAGTCACTACACAGGCAAGAACATCTGCTGGACTACATTGTGACGGAACAGTGGATGCGGGCCCATGTCCTTGACACCAGGACCTACCGTGGAGCTGATCTGCCCTCTGACCATCGACTTGTCATCTGTAAGATGCGCCTGCCATTCTTCCACTCCGGTGGTGGGTCTACACCCAGGACCCCATTCCAACCTAAGGTGGCCTGGTCTCAGCTGATGAAAGTTTGAAGCGAGAATTTCATCATTGCTTGCGGCTGGGGTTGGCATCGTCCCTCATTCCTCATGTCGAGGGGAAATGGGCGAGGTTTAGGACTGTGGCTCATGCAGCTGCAATGGCTGCTTTGAGTACACGGTCCAGACCTCCTCAGAGAGCCTGGCTGACAGACGAGGTGTTCAGGCTGGCTGAGAAAAAGCGACAGGCCCACTCTCATCGTCTACAGCATCCCACGTCCGAGAATGAGGAGGCTTACCGCAGCTTTCGTTTAGAGGTTTGGAGAGCCTTAAGGCGCTGCAAGGATGGTTGGTGATTGCAGGTTCCTGAAGAGATGAAGTCTGCCTCAATGGCCTGCGATCACAAATCGTTTAATTCCATAAAAAAGTAACCTGCAGCACCACACCTATTACCATCATTAGGGGAAAGAACGGTGATCCAATCTCCGACCCCCAGGAACAGGTTTGCAGATTTGCTGAGCATTTCTGTGAGGTCCTGGGAGAGGGGAAATCTCCCACCCTGGAAAACATTGTGGGACAAAGAGAGGATAACCCTGCTAAGGCTACGGTGCCTCATTATTTGAAGAGGAAGTCACCCCCTGTAAGTGGCTGGCTGAGGTGCTATCTAAGGAAGTACTGAAAGCGATCCAGAACCTGAGACGAGGAAAGGCACCGGGCAGAGATGATCTCTCAAGAGAAATGCTGAGGGAGGGTGGCGTTTGTTGACAGACTGCCCTATATGACATCATAACAACAGTCTGGACCACTGGACGGGTTCCGCAGGATTGGGAGGATGCCCTGGTGGTCCCCCTCTTTAAGAAGGGCGACCCTGCACAGACTAACAACTACAGGGGCATCTCACAACATCGCCTTGCTAGGCACGCTGATGAGAGGCTTGCGGAGCCCCAATGTGGTTTCAGGAAAGGGCAGTCCTGCACAGATGCCATATTTTCTGTCCGTCTGCTACAGCAGAGGTGTAGGGAATTCTAACAAGACCTACATCTCTGCTTTATTAAACTGGTCAAGGCCTATGATACCATCAGTAGGCCTGGGCTCTGGGTTGTTTTTCGTGCTTTCGGAGTCCCTGACCCTCTGCTCACGATCATTAAGGACCTTCATGATGGTGAGCGGGCCTGGGTAAAACTACATGGCCGGGAGTCAGAGCCATTCCCTGTACACCTTGGGGTGCGACATGGATGTCCTCTGGCTCCCACATTATTTAACATCTATTTTGACCACGTGGTTAGTGAAGCCTTCAACAGCTGTACCGGGGGAATTTCCATCTGGTACAGATATAATGGGAGGCTGATCGATGCCCCGGTGCGGTCAAGGGATGGCTCCCTATTGGTCAACCACGTTATGTATGCCGATGATTTGGTAATAGCTGCTCATTCAGAGGAGGAGTTGGAGACGCTGCTGCTGAGACTGGAGCGTGCCACTAAGAGGTGGGGCCTTACCATCAGCCCCACCAAAACTAAGCACCTGCCTGGGTATTTTGTACCATCGGACACTCCACCCCCACAACTCCCAATCGGTGATGGGGCATTTGTGGAGAGAGTGGAGAGTTACTCATACCTGGGCAGTGTGCTTATGACCATCTCCAGTTTAACAGCAGAGGTCTCACTCCGAATCAGTCGAGCGGCAATATCTTTTCATCGGTTGCGTAACGCTGTGTGGAAGCTACCTGGTCTGTCGCTCCGCACGAAGCTTCAGGTCTTCTCGGCCACAGTCATTCCCTCCCTTCTCTACGCTTGCGAAACGTGGACCCCCCTAATGGAGCATCTTCGCCGGTTAGAAACATTTAGGCTGGCCTGCCTATGATCCATCCTGGGTTTAACCCACAGGCTGGATTGTGTGAGGAGCTCACAAATTCTTGAAAGATCTGGGTAAAGTCCGCGAGCGCTCACACCGCTCCTCATACATGACGGCGTTAACTATTATTATTCATCATCGAGGTGTTTGGGTTTAGATCACATTATCCACTATATACTACACTATACACTACACGATACACTACACTATACACTACTATACACTACACGATACACTACACTATACACTACACTATACACTGCACTATACACTACACTATACACTACACTATAAACTACTATACACTACACTATACACTACACGATACACTACTATACACTATACACCACACTATGCACTACACACTACACTACACTATACACTGCACTATACATTATACACGCAATATAACCCAGACAAACCCTCTATCATGGAGAGAGAGTGTGTATATTTATTGTTGTTAATGAAAACACTGAAATTCGACTCGTTCTAGGGTGGCGGATCCCGCCGGCGAGCCGGAGCCCACGGCACCTCCTCCCACGGCACCTCCTCCCACGGCACCTCCTCCCACAGCAGCAGCTCTCGCAGCAGCAGCTCCCACAGCTCCTCCCGCAGCAGCGATGTCGCCGCGGGAATTGCATCAACTCCGTGACGAGTTGCGGGATCTTCAGAGGGAGCTGGGGGGGCGACGCCGAGACCCGACCAGGAGCCCCCAGAGCAGATCGCCGCTGGCGCCGCCGCCGGCAGAGGCACCGGCCGCACGTCTTGGCTCTAGCGCGAGCGAGTTTCACCCTCGCCGCCGCCGCGGCGTCACCGGCCAAT
Organism: Lethenteron reissneri; assembly: GCF_015708825.2. Taxonomy (NCBI): domain Eukaryota; kingdom Metazoa; phylum Chordata; class Hyperoartia; order Petromyzontiformes; family Petromyzontidae; genus Lethenteron; species Lethenteron reissneri. The sequence continues at coordinate 27,348 of NW_026890807.1, read as the reverse complement.
CGATTTTGCCACCTCACGTTCCATTTACTCGCCCCCCCCCCCCCCCCCAATGCACCGCCGCCGTTTCCACCGTCTCTTTGCTCAACGTTCTTCCGTCGTCAAGGTTCAATGGGAGGCGACCGTCTGTGCCTTTTGTAAAGATTCTAGCGGCAGAGCGCGGGCACCCCACTCACGCGACGGTGTGGGGGCGGCACGTCGGGCTCCCAGCCTCGTAGCTCGGGGGATTCAGCTCTGCTGGGTTTGTAGCCCAGAGTGTTGGGAGCAGAGGTCGCAAACGGGGTTTGATTCCTTAGCCGTACCCGGCCGCACCAGGGTCGCAAACAGGTATCTGTGTGTGTGTGTGTGTCTGTGTGTATCTGTGTGTGTATCTGTGTGTGTGTCTGTATCTGTGTGTATCTGTGTGTCTGTGTGTATCTGTGTGTGTCTTTGTGTATCTGTGTGTGTGTCTGTGTGTCTGTGTGTATGTGTGTGTCTGTGTGTATCTGTGTGTGTCTGTGTGTATCTGTATGTGTCTGTGTGTGTGTCTGTGTGTATGTGTGTGTCTGTGTGTATCTGTGTGTGTCTGTGTGTATCTGTGTGTCTGTGTGTATCTGTGTGTGTGTGTCTGTGTGTATCTGCTTACATTATCAGAGTTATGTTTTTGTTTGCATTATGGCTGCAGGTATTGTGGTCTATGCAAACATGACTCCTTGTAAAAAAAGGTGTCAGTTTTGTTGCAAGATAAAAGGGTAAAAAAACAATTATCATATTTTTCTACTGGTAAAGGAGGTTCCAATGGTGTAAATGGTTACTCACCAGTGACTCACGGCCTACCCGTACCCGGCCGCACCAGGGTCGCAAACGGGTACCCGTACCCGGCCGGGTACGGGTAGCCGGGTATCGGGTAGGGTACGGGTATCGGGTAGGGTACGGGTATCGGGTAGGGTACGGGTATCGGGGTAGGGTACGGGTATCGGGTAGGGTACGGTATCGGGTAGGGTACGGGTATCGGGTAGGGTACGGGTATCGGGTAGGGTACGGGTATCGGGTAGGGTACGGGTATCGGGTAGGGTACGGCTATCGGGTAGGGTACGGCTATCGGGTAGGGTACGGGTATCGGGTAGGGTACGGGTATCGGGTACCTGGTTGCGACCTCTGATTGAGAGTTCAATCTCCTTTAGAACGCGTTTTTTGTGGCATCGCGGCTTCCGCATTGGGCCAACGTATAAATGCACGAGTCGGGGTGGATGTTCATTAAAGCAACCCAAATCTTTTTGTTACTTTAGCTAACTTCTTAATTTGCGTGAGTTTCTGTTTTAAATTTTTTCGTTATATTTCCTCACTCCATCGGTGGATACGAGGGCTTGAGTTTAGCGGTGCGCACGTCCTTATTATACCGTAGCAGCCGGCTCCGATTTATATTGACAAAACAAACGGCATTTAAGATGTGGCTATGCGGTTTGTGAACAGCTGTGGCCAAATCTGAACAGCAGGTGACGTGGTGTTGTGTATATTGTTTTTTTGAAAAATATAAAAATTGGGATTAGAGGAGTCACGCGGTATTCTCATCCTCTTATCGGCGAGGTTATCTGTCATTTTGCTCCTTTTAGCTGGAAGGTAAAGATTCGCAGATGGCCCCACAGATAATAAGATCAGCAGCTCTATTGGTGTTCCCCCGTGTCACAGCGGATCACAGGAGTTCTGCATTGAATTTTGCGCAGTGTTTGAAAGCTATCATTCAACCATTATGCACCAGATATACACAAAAACTGCGTTTAAACGATCTCCCTTGTACAGATAAAAAAACATACGCCCACAACATCCCATTACCACACATCAACGCAAATGCAGTGGGTTCTCATCAGGCGCACGCCAAGACTGGGAGGCAGCAAGTTTTATTCTCTCACACAACCAACACTATTCAACGTTCCAAGGTGATTCTAGATTTGAAGCTTTCGTGACTGCAAGGATTCATATTCTTAGGTTTTTCGGTAAAGTCACCGTGTAGGTAAAACATTAAAATTAATAAAAGTAAAATAAAATAAAAATCACGACGTTTCGGAGGCAACACAAGCTTCCGTCTTCAGGTGGAACCGTCACAGCCACGACAGCTGTATCAAGTAAATGAGAGATCGCAAGAGCTACCACTCCGTATATATAATGGTTGGAGAGGGGGGAAGGGCCAAGTACGGCACACTTTTTATTAATTTGGTAAGGTGAGGCTTAAGACTAGGAATAGAATGCAGTCTATTGCAATCTCTCATTTACTTGATGCAGCTGTCGTGGCTGTGACGGTTCCACTGAAGACGGAAGCTTGTGTTGCCTCCGAAACGTCGTGATTTTTATTTTACTTTTATTGATTTCAACGTTCCCAGGTGAACCAAGCACATTGCGAGCGACTGCGCTCATCGCGGGCTAAGCACGTAAGGTGGTGGCCGCCGTCCCTACCCACTTCGCCGTTTGAGCGGAACCCCTTCGCTACCGTTGGACGGGAACAGGCGACGCGTACGGAGGCTGAAAAGCGAAGATGGAAGTGGACGACTTCTTTCCCGCGGTTGAAGAACCACGCGGGGACTCCGCACCCCCCCCCCCCCTCCCCGTCAGTCACACTCTGGGTCCACATCACGATCTTAAATTTGGAGCTTTCGTGACTGCAGGAATTACTCTTTGGTTCTTTCGGTGAAGTCACGTATAAAGATAAAATAATAAATTAAATACTAGCATAATACGACGTTTCGATTGCAACACAAGCAATCGTCATCGGGTATAAATGAAATAGCGACATAAAATCTAACCAGAAAACTATAGACAAACATATAAGCAGACAGACATCACCAAGGTACACAGAGAGAGAGCAACACAGGCACAGAGAGGGGGGATCGTCTCTGTGGCGAGGCCTTAAATAGACAGAGGGGGGCGGAGGCAGAGAGAGGGAGGGGTTAGAGAAAACATTAACATGTCAATGAGTACGAAGAGACGCGTAGTAAAGTACGCAGGCTTGAACATTAGGAGAGAGGGAGAAAGAACACACTAAATTAAATAACCTAGCAAAATATCGAAATGTTATGTAATACAACACAGAGAGTCGGTCAACACACAACGCATAGCCTGGTCGATTACGTATTTCAAAGATTGCTGAGTCAGCACGTGGCCATCCCCTTCTGGGCCACGTGCTCCGTCACATCTGGAATGTGCCCTCTAGTGAGCCCTTGTGTATAGTACACCCACTGTCGCCATAGAACAGCCCATTTATACTACAGGTGCAGTGCCATGAGGGGCCACTGTGCCAGCCCAAGAGGGGAGGGGCTGCTGGGGGCTCTGGGATCCCGGGCGGGTCCAGACGCTTAAGCCTCTGGGCGCCAGGCGCTGGGTTCCCAGGGGGTCCAGACGCTTAAGCCTCTGGGCGCCAGGCGCTGGGTTCCCAGGGGGTCCAGACACTTAAGCCTCTGGGCGCCAGGCGCTGGGTTCCCAGGGGGTCCAGACGCTTAAGCCTCTGGGCGCCAGGCGCTGGGTTCCCAGGGGGTCCAAACGCTTAAGCCTCTGGGCGCCAGGCGTTGGGTTCCCAGGGGGTCCAGACACTTAAGCCTCTGGGCGCCAGGCGTTGGGTTCCCAGGGGGTCCAGACACTTAAGCCTCTGGGCGCCAGGCGCTGGGTTCCCAGGGGGCCCAGACGCTTAAGCCTCTGGGCGCCGCCAACGGGGGGGGGGGGGCTGTGTGTGCTCTGTGGGATGTCTGGTGGCGCACACGGCCCCACCGCTCGTTGGACCAGGCATAAAAGGAGAGCTCCCTGGACGATCGGGGCCCAGTTGTAACTCAAGACCCAAGACCCACGACCAGCCATCTGAAGACCCTGGGATGCTGTGAGAGCCAGCGCTGGGACTCTGGAACTCCCGACTCTACGACCTTGTGAGGGCGAGTTCCGGAGCGTAGCCAGAGTAGAATATCTAGGCTGTGTAGCTAGGCTATGTACCTAGGCTGTAACAGAGTATCAGGACTGTTGGAGAGTTGGACTGTTGGAGTGTTGTATTGTAATAAAGAAGTTACATCTACAAGTGTCTCCGGAACCCGTTTCACGTGTACCATTCTTAAAGTATCAGGAAATAATTTACGAGTCGCTTGATTCAACCACACTGACACTGCCTGCACACCAGCACACCTCCAACCATTAGGATGCTCCCTGCATCTGTGGAAAACTGCCAGCCTCAATTTCTTGCAGTGCACCACAGCTCAATTGTAGACCCTGCTGCTCCGGGAACATGCTTCACTCGCTCCGTTGAAAAACATTACACCAGCCGCCTGATACACGCACTTACCATTCTCTCGTCCCAGTGCCAACTCCACAGCAAGGGGGTACACCAGGGGTCGGGAACCTTTTTGACTGGGAGAGCCATAAAAGCCAAATATTTCTAAATATATTGCATTGAGAGCCATATAGTAATTTTTTACGTATAATAAATTAAATGTCTTACTTTTAATGCGACTTCTGGTGCTGCGTGGTTTTGCTGATGGCCTTGTGTAGTCTGGTTCGTACGTGGTGAGGCTGAGCTTCATGCAGGCGTTGAGGCCCCGTGACCCGTGAAATTTATCTTCAAAACTAATTTGTGTTTACTTTAAAATGAGACAGTATTATTAAGCAATATCACAAGTATTTTAAAATCAGTTCCAAACTGATTTTTATTTATTTTTTCAACTCAAAATTGTCTGGGAGCCATATGCCGTCACCAAAAGAGCCATATATGGCTCGCGAGCCATAGGTTCCCGACCGCTGGGGTACACGGTACAATGCTTTTCTCTAGGTGTGTGTGTGCAGCTTTGCGCCCATTACATGATTGTGTGTGGCCGGAGGAACAGCAAGCCTTCTACCCTACTATTCATAAAGCAATGCATCGTGTACCCCTGACCTCTCAATACACCTAAAGTAGGGTTGCCCAGACTTCTCAAAACGTGGTTCCATATTCATGCTTCAGTAGCGCTGCTGGTACTGTTCATCCCAGCGGGCCTGCTGTTGGAACTGCGGGTGCTGCTGCCGAAAGGCTGGCTGCTGCTGTCTGGCCCAACCTTTCTCCTCTCCATAGCCCTGCTGCTGGCCCATGCCGTGGGTCGGCTGCGAGGGCATTTGTTGCTGCTGCATCAGTGGCCGCTGTTGCTGCTGTTGCTGCTGCGGTGGCGACCGAAACACGGGTGCTTGCTGGCTCCACCAAAGCCGCCGACTGCCCCTTCTGCGACACGGCAGCCGATGCCTGCTTAACGAGCTGCGATATCGCCGGAGCGCTCTGCATGAGCATGTCAAGCGCCTTGCGCACGTTGGGGTTATCCAGGCCGAGAGACGACAGGTTTACAGTGGTGGGACCGAATGTCGTGCTGGTGGTGACGCGCTCCTGCTGTTGCGGAGGCACCAGTTGCTGCTGCTGCTGCGACGGCATTCGCACGCCTTGGTCCGAGAAATCCCTGCCCATGTTGCCGTAGTTGCCGTAACCACCGACCTGACCCTGAGCTCCCTGCGCAGAGATGGTGGCGCGCGGCTGCAGCGCATCCTCCATGGGTGCGTGGCTCAACTCGGACTGCGCGCCTACCGACGGCGTTCCTGGCAGCCAGCGCGAGTTGCGTCGCAGCGGGGAGAGAGGACGCGACGCCGCCACTTGCCCCATGTTGTTCGCCTGCTGTCTGCCCGCCGTGTGGCCCGATGGGGGCAAGCTCCCCTGCCTTCCCATCCCCGCCGCCATTGCACCTCCACCGCCGCCGTCGTTGTTGTTACCGCTGTTAAAAGCAGCGCCGGGCGCGTCGGCCGCCGCTCTGTTAGCGTACGCGCCTACGGCTTTGCTTGCCATGTTGGGCAGTTGTTGGTCAAGTCTCTGGCGAGCCGGTGGTGTGTTCTGTTGAAGATGGTGCATTCCAATCCCTCCCTCAGCCAAGCGTGGCGGGGCGGCTGGCTGATTACGCATTCCTGGCACACAATTGAAATCAAAATATGTGACGTGTTAAAGAGGCTACATTGACTATTTTTTTTCTAGAAATGTGTTTCTCTTCGTCGTAGAGGAAAGCTGCTAGATGTGAAAAGGTGTAACGCCTTACCAAGTTTAGTTTCTGTACTGCAGTAATAAAAATGGTGAAATTCTAAAATCACCCTTGCTGAAGGACATAAGAAATGACAAATTGAAAAATGGGAATTATCAAAAAAACTCTAAAATAATATTCACATACCCTGAGCCAAAATGAATGCAATGCCAGAAATAAGTATAACCCGTAAAAACAAAGTTTTTCACTATAAATCCTTTATATGCGTGGCAGCGAACTTAATATAAAGGATTTAAAAATATATTCGCCTGTGGAGGACGCGGGGATCGATCCCGCGACCTTTGGCATGGGAAGCGAGGGCGCTACCAACTGCGCTACTCCGCCACGGCCTGTGGATGGGTTACGCTCTGGGCTCCTACACTGTGACGTTCAGCCAAAGCCATGAATGCGTTCTATTTGAATATATGTAAAATAATTTTTTTTTGCCTAAACAGTGTAAAATTTGGAGAATTTTTTTTCACGAACAATAATTGTCTGGCACAACGAGTCTGTGTGGAAAATGTCAGCTCGATTGGATCACGGGAAGTGGGTTAAAAAACGACCGAAATATTTGCACGGTCGTAAGCAAGCAAGCACGCAAGCAAGCAAGCGAACTTAATATAAAGGATTTTAAAAAAGACACTGAAAAACACACCATATGAAGACATCTTAAATTGAGCCTCTCCACCAAATTTGCTTTCCTATTTACAAACTGAATATTAACATTAGGGCTTGAGGCAGGTAATACAACAGCTTATGTAAACACTGCAAACATAATTTCTTCAAGGCAGAATTCAGAATTTTAGCTGAAGGAAAAAAAAAACCTCGTGAGATGGGACATCTCGCTTACTCGGGTGTCCATTTAAAATGTTGATTTTGCACAATCGTTCAATGTTGCGAATGATATTCACAGGGTCTTTAACTGCAACATTACAGCATTAGGCAAAGACTGACAATTATCTACAACAGCGGTCGGGAACCTATGGCTCGCGAGCCATATATGGCTCTTCTGGTGACGGCATATGGCTCCCAGACAATTTTGAGTTGAAAAAAAAATACAAAAATCAGTTTGGAACTGAATTTAAAATACTTGTGATATTGCTTAATAATACCGTGTCATTTTAAAGTAAACAGAAATTAGTTTTGAAGATAAATTTCACGGGTCACGGGGCCTCAACGCCTGCACGAAGCTCAACCTCACCACGTACGAACCAGACTACAAGGCCATCAGCAAAACCACGCAGCACCAGAAGTCGCATTAAAAGTAAGACATATTTAATTTATTATACGTTACAAATACTATATGGCTCTCAATGAAATATATTTAGAAATATTTGGCTTTTATGGCTCTCCCAGTCAAAAAGGTTCCCGACCCCTGCAATATACTATACCAACATTAATCACTTCCTAACATGGTTCACTATTGACGAGATAATCAACTGTAACATGAGCAACGCTGCTGTGCTTACCTCTGCCACGCACGCACCTTTAATGCGCAGCTACCGCTAAATTGTGGGTTAATTTCATGGAAACGGACACCCGGATTACCAAGTGGCCACCTCAAATGTGAAGTTCACTCCTCTCCCAAGAGAAACGGAGCTGATGCTGCTGCTGCTGCAGCAGAAGCAGCGTCCATGGGAAGTGGTGCCAAAATCCCTGTTGCAGCCGACCGGCCGGTGGAGTGGGAGTGATGACGTGATCCATAGCAAAAGCCAACGAGCTGATGCTGCTGCTGCAGCAGAAGCAGCGTCCATGGGAAGTGGTGCCAAAATCCCTGTTGCAGCCGACCGACCGGCCGGTGGAGTGGGAGTGATGACGTGATCCATAGCGAAAGCCAACGAGCTGATGCTGCTGCTGCAGCAGAAGCAGCGTCCATGGGAAGTGGTGCCAAAATCCCTGTTGCAGCCGACCGACCGGTGGAGTGGGAGTGATGACGTGATCCATAGCGAAAGCCAACGAGCTGATGCTGCTGCTGCTGCTGCTGCAGCAGAAGCAGCGTCCATGGGAAGTGGTGCCAAAATCTCTGTTGCAGCCGACCGGCCGGTGGAGTGGGAGTGATGACGTGATCCATAGCGAAAGCCAACGAGCTGATGCTGCTGCTGCTGCTGCTGCAGCAGAAGCAGCGTCCATGGGAAGTAGTGCCAAAATCCCTGTTGCAGCCGACCGACCGGCCGGTGGAGTGGGAGTGATGACGTGATCCATAGCGAAAGCCAACGAGCTGATGCTGCTGCCGCTGCTGCTGCAGCAGAAGCAGCGTCCATGGGAAGTGGTGCCAAAATCCCTGTTGCAGCCGACCCGACCGGCCGGTGGAGTGGGAGTGATGACGTGATCCATAGCGAAAGCCAACGTGCCATCCACGTCTGTAAACTTCGCTTTTCTCACTACGAACTTTTCGCGGCGTACACCGATCCGCGTCCTGCTTAGATTTACGCAATGTTTCTGTGCCCAGGCCCCTGGCCTCCGTAACAAGATAATCTCACCTTTGATGTGGTAATGACGATGACTTCAAGATTTCTTGCCCTCTTCAATCTTGGTAGGCTTATTGTTGTTATAGATGTAATGTCATTATACTAATAACTTACAGCCGTTTGTAAATAACTACACTGTTTCGGTGATTATACTAATCTACTTGTAAAGTGTTCAAGTTATACTTTGAGTGTAAGGTTAAGTTTTTGTTTGTTACTATATGAATAGAGTGGTGCTCTTATTCATATAGTAGTTATACATGAAAATTTAAAGTTATTCTAGAGGTGGAATTCAACTTACGAGGTATTGTTAGTCTTATTTTATTGGTTTAAACTCATCATAGTATGAGCGTATGTGCAGTGTTCATATTATATACTGTAGTTTCGTAGTACATATAATGCTATTCTCAATAGTTTCCTCGAGTGTTCCAGTAGTGCCGGAATTCAAGTCAAGTTTCATGGCTTCAGTCACAGTTAACCCAAAATATATTTTACAATCTTCCCGGATAATGCCTTAACATTGCCTACGAGACATCACCAATGCCTACCACTTATCTGCAGCAACCCCAAGACACACAGCACCAGTGCCCCTAGAGTCCCCCGCACGCTGCCACCGTACCTCTTTCGTCGAGCGCCTTTTCACGCAGAAAGCGCACTTGCTCCGAGATGCGATCCAGCTCTTCCAGGGACATGTCCTTCGCCTCGCTCAGAGCGCTGCGTAGCGACGACGACGGCGAGTTGGCATGCTGCGAGTAGGCCGCTGCCGCTGCCGCCCGCTCACTCGGGTACCTGGACGTGTTGCCGCGCGCGGGACCGGGCCGTGAGGTGAATCTGTGGGCGACGCTCGCGCATGTAGCGGTGGGGCCAGGGTGTCCGGAGCTGGTGGGGCACGCGCGGGGGGGGCCTGTGTCGAAAAGCCAGTTCGAAATTCCGGCACTTGCGAGAAACGGTGCGGCCGCTGCTGGCGCCGCAAGACGCTGTCGGCGCGCTCGGCCGCTTGTCTGGCGATCTCACTCCGCCGCCGCCGCCGCCGCTCGCGTAGGTCGCCCATGTAAGACTCAAACTCGCGACCCACGAGCTCCATGGCCACGGGCAAAGGCGTGTGGTGGTGTTCTGGTGGAAAACGCGATGTTTATGGCGCCACATCGAAGCTACCCGGATAAAGTCAAACACTACAAACGCCACCTTCAGTGGCATCGAAACAGAGAATTTTTTTTTTCTCTGTAAGCCCAACAACATAGGTTTATTTAATCTTTGTTTCCATTTATTTGAAAGGAACACAAAGGCGAAAACGATATTGCATTGCAAATAAGTATAACCCGTAAAAACAAAGTTTTCCACTCTAAATCCTTTACATGCGTGGCGGCTAGAGTCCTCTCGTCCTCTGGCTTGAGATGGCTGCCACCTATGGGTCAGATGATTGCATTGCACCATTAAGCAATTGGTAATTAAATATAATATTTTTGTCCTAAAAAGTGTAACATTTCGGAAAATGATTTTCACGAACATTAATTGTCACGCACAACGAGTCTGTGTGCAAAATGTCAGCTCGATTGGATCACGGGAAGTGGGTTAAAAAACGACCGAAAGATTTGCACGGTCGTAAGCAAGCAAGCGAACTTAATATAAAGGATTAAAAAAAATACTGTCATACATTGCACCTATGGATGTACGCAAATTATATTTTGCCAATCGATAATTACGTATAATTTGAAATTAAAACGAACAATGCACGTGGAACTAAAAAATTCAACTTCCCTATTGGGTGAAAAAACATTTTCCATCATGGCTGGTGACACCAAACGCAAGTTAACATTTTGCTGTGAAAAAAAAATTAGGTTTGCACAACTTTACAAGACCAGCGTTCATCATCAGGCCTACAGAAAGCCTTCACCAATTTCAACGATTCTCCCATGGCGGAGTGCGATTCCCTTCGCACTTTTTCCGACTTTATGGAGCAGCAAGCTAGCCGGCCACATCCACAAATGAAGCTTGCCTTTCGGTTGCCACGATGCATACGGGGGTCGGAGGGCTTACGTTGCTTGTTCCCCTGAAGGACGTGGACAGAGCAACAGTTGTCCGTCACGTGTTGGGGCTTCACGGCGATGGCGAAGGCGGAGCCTCCATTCCTTACATCGTTCAGGGCCTGGCCCAGGAGGTTCTGCGAGCTCAGCATGATGAGATCCACAGTGAGGCCCATATTCCGAGCTTGCTTTCCTATATTCTCTGCATAGTCCCTGCAACACCACAGAACCAATAAGTCAGGAATGGAGCAATAATAAGTATAACCCGTAAAAACAAAGTTTTTCACTATAAATCCTTTATATGCGTGGCAGCGAACTTAATATAAAGGATTTAAATATATATTCGCCTGTGGAGGACGCGGGGATCGATCCCGCGACCTTTGGCATGGGAAGCGAGGGGCGCTACCAACTGCGCTACTCCGCCACGGCCTGTGGACGGGTTTACGCTCTGGGCTCGTATACTGTGACGTTCAACCAAAGCCAAGAATGAGTTCTATTTGAATATACGTAAATAAAAAATTTTTGCCTAAAAAGTGTAAAATTTTGGGAATTTTTTTTCACGAACATTAATTGTCTGGCACAACGAGTCTGTGTGGAAAATGTCAGCTCGATTGGATCACGGGAAGTGGGTTAAAAAACGACCGAAAGATTTGCACGGTCGTAAGCAAGCACGCAAGCAAGCAAGCAAGCATGCAAACTTAATATAAAGGATTTAAAAATTGTGTCACATACTTAAATGAGTACTTGGTAGCAGTCATCGTCATAGGCAGTTTCTGAGTCAGTCTCTCTTCCGAAGATCCACCACCGAATTCCCAAAAACTGATACTAATTTTACAGAACGCAGATGTCGTATGGGCTGAGTCTCTTTCTGACTGGGCTATCAGTTCGCAAACGCTTGATTGCAATGCGAGCAGACTTTACAAGATGCCCTCCCAGCTAAATAAGAAAAAAGTATAAGGAATTCATGACAATATAGATTTGAGGAGGCTCTAAGGGTTAACGTGTGTTTATATCAAATCACCAACAATGATATTACAGTGGGCCTGAATTCCAGACTCTCACCAAAAATGTACCTTCAATTATAGTAAGTTTTCCAATTTCAGCTGAGTTGATAATTAGAAGGAAGCATCCATTGTAAAAGTTTGATTTTGCAATTCTGCAAAATATTATTTCTACTGACAAGTGGTTGACCACGTCAGATACTCAAAGTTCCGTGAAAGAACTGGACTGAGATCAAGCCGGTAAGAGAATGGTGCACGGAGATGATAATTTTTGGTAATTCAAAATTCGCAATTTTTTTCAGTGTTGAAACTCCAGTCAAATAATTTTACTTAATTATTTCCAGCAGGAATAGCCAATCCATTGCTATTTCATCATATATAAACGTTCAAAAGTATCAACTAATGACTTTGTGTAAAAGTCAAGCTTTTTTGTTTAAACTCAAAAGCGCTTGAAGCTTTCGTGAAATAGGAACGTGATTGTAAAATTTTACACGATAAATATTAGGAGTTATACTTCGTTTACGTGTGTAATTCATTTTCAGTTACGGAATGTAAAATTCTACATTTCCGAATGACAATTCCTCCAGCTAAAGTCTCCACCTAGTGTCAATACAGCATCACTGTAAGAATATCCTTTTCTCATTACATGGGAATTGTAGCCAAATATGACGTAATCACTTACTTAATGGCAGGGTAAATAAAATCTTGATTTAAAGCTTTTGTGACTGCAGGGATTGATATTCTTTTTAAATCCTTTATATTAAGTTCGCTTGCTTGCTTGCTTGCGTGCTTGCTTGCTTACGACCGTGCAAATCTTTCGGTCGTTGTTTAACCCACTTCCCGTGATCCAATCGAGCTGACATTTTGCACACAGACTCGTTGTGCGTGACAATTAATGTTCGTGAAATTTTTTCTCCAAAATTTTACACTGTTTAGAGAAAACAAATTAAATATTTAATTACCAATTGCTTAATACTGGCAGACAATCATCTGACCCATAGGTGGCAGCCATCTCAAGCCAGAGGACGAGAGGACTCTAGCCGATGCCACGCATATAAAGGATTTAGAGTGAAAAACTTTGTTTTTACGGGTTATACTTGTTTCCCTTCTACGTGACTTTACCGAAAGAACTAAGAGTATGTAAATAAAATCCTGCAGTCAATATGGAGCAGATGCCAGTGGCAGATCCACACGAAATGTCACCACTCACTTTTGCTGCCGTGAAGCCACAATGACAACACAGTCCACAGGTCTCTCACTGTCATACGGTTTAGAGATTTCATCATAAAACTTTAGGTAGAGCTCTTCACGCTTGATTTCATCTCCTGACCAAAATATAGTTGAAAGCATTCAGCGCAAGACAACTGCACATAGTTAGAATATTACAATTTTCCTCAAATTCTAATGCTGTCTGAAGCAAGCTGCAATAATAATAAAAAAATCCTTCATCACATTTGACTACATATCTAATGCACCCTAAATGTTAAAAACTGTAACATACTCGATAAATGTCATCTTAATAAGTGACAAGTTAGAACTGAAGAGTTTGGAGGGCAGAATTATAGATGGCACCAGCAAATAAAACATTAAAAACTGAACCTAAGTTAGTGTATGCACGAGAAAAAAGCTAAGCACATTACATAATGCGCGGTAGTCCCTTCATCTATATATATTTTTTGAAAACTTTTTGAATAGAATTTATATCTAGATCACACACATGAATAATAATCTGACAGACCTGATGAAGGCATGTCTCTGGCTGGTCGCTGGTCTTCATCATCGTATGATGGCCCTCTATAAAATAAAAAAAACACCATTACACCATTTCTCACAATCAAAAACATCGCTCAAAATACCAATCGTGCTCTGTAATGAATACTCCAGTTACCTGAAAGGCGGCTCGTTCTGGTCCTCTTCACCCCACAGCGAAGTGTTGGGTCCCTTTTTTCCATAGCCTCCCCTGCCGGACATGCCCCCCCGACCGGGCATGCCCCCCGACCGGGCATGTCCCTCTTTCGTGCATGTCCCCTCTTTCCTGCATGTCCCCTCTTTCGTGCATGTCCCCTCTTTCGTGCATGTCCCCTCTTTCGTGCATGTCCCCTCTTTCGTGCATGCCCCTCTTTCGTGCATGCCCCCTCTTTCTCGCATGCCCCCTCTTCCGTAATTATCCCGTCTTTCGTGCATGCTCGTCTATCAATCATACCTCCTCTGCCAGCCATGCCCTCCCTATCGAACATGCTGCCTCTACCACCCATGCCCTCCCCTATCGTGCATGCCGTCTCTTCCACCCATGCCCTCCCTATCGTGCATGCCGTCTCTTCCACCATGCCCTCCCTATCGAACATGCTGCCTCTACCACCCATGCCCTCCCTATCGTGCATGCCGCCTCTACCACCCATGCCCTTCCTATCGTGCATGCCGTCTCTTCCACCCATGCCCTCCCTATCGTGCATGCCGCTCTTCCACCCATGCCCCCTCTGTCTGTGCATGCCCCGCATGCCACCCCTATTGGGCATCCCCCCTCTGCAAGGCATCCACCCCGGCCAGGCATGCTGCCCCATCAGTGGTTTTGCTGTTCATTATGTAATGGGGGACCGCCATGGAACACAGGCTGCTCATTCCGCGAGGCCATCCTGTCCTGGGATGGGAAAAGCCGTGGCACCCTCCTGTCATCCCTCTCCCGCGAGCTCCTCCGCTCACGCGACCCTCCTTTGAACGCCTGCGGTCGTCACGGCGCTCCCGGCTGGCACGTTTTTCTCTGCCACTCCTTGCTGATGAGTCGCGGTGGCCATCGCGAGACGAGGGGTGGTGACCGGGACTTATCACGGGTCGAGCGGTGCCTCGAGTCTTGGCTCGATGACCGCTCAGGCGAACGCCTGAGGAGAAAGCTTCCATGCATTATCGTGCGTGCAGACGCCACCTGAAATAGACTTGCAAACATTGGCCTAACTTTTGCGAAACACAGGTGCTGAGTTACTGGAATTAATACATAGCTGAGCATAAAGGCAAATTATTTATTTTAATGAGAAATAAGACATGCAAGGATAACTATAGAACCATTATATTATTTTTAGGAACATTCTATAAAAAATTGCCATCTTTTTAAATCCTTTATATTAAGTTCGCTTGCTTGCTTGCTTACGACCGTGCAAACCTTTCGGTCGTTTTTTAACCCACTTCCCGTGATCCAATCGAGCTGACATTTTGCACACAGACTCGTTGTGCGTGACAATTAATGTTCGTGAAAATTTTTTTCAAAATTTTACACTGTTTAGGGAAACAAATTAAATATTTAATTACCAATTGCTTAATGGTGCCATGCAATCATCTGACCCATAGGTGGCAGCCATCTCAAGCCAGAGGACGAGAGGACTCTAGCCGCCACGCATATAAAGGATTTAGAGTGAAAAACTTTGTTTTTACGGGTTTATTTTTTAACGTTGCATGTTTTTGACATTGACTTAACTCAGGTGCTCAAAAATGCATTTAACAATCAAACAATGGTCACTAGATATATCATTCAGCTTGCTATAAAAAAAACAGCAAAAAAACAAACACTGACCTCTTTGAATCATCATTTCTGTAGAAATAACAATTATAACAATGTTAAATAATATAAAAACAATTAAACATGAATCTTACCATCAGCCAAGGGAGGTGTATTCACAACACTCAATAGTAAAAAAAATTAACCCGTAAAAACAAAGTTTTTCACTATAAATCCTTTATATGCGTGGCGGCTAGAGTCCTCTCGTCCTCTGGCTTGAAATGGCTGCCACCTATGGGTCAGATGATTGTCTGCCAGCATTAAGCAATTGGTAATTAAATATTACATTTTTTTCCCCTAAACAGTGTAAAGTTTAGGGAAAATGTTTTCACGAAAATTAATTGTCACACACAACGAGTCTGTGTGGAAAATGTCAGCTCGATTGGATCATGGGAAGTGGGTTAAAAAACGACCGAAAGATTTGCACGGTCCTAAGCAAGCAAGCGAACTTAATATAAAGGATTTAAATACCAAAGTGTGCATCTCACTCTTAAAATGGTGTGAAATTGAGAATTTCCATTAAAACCTAATGGATATACACAAATGTCATCAAAACAAGTGGTGTATGAAGTGATAGATATATACTGAACTATTAAACACACTTGATGCAAAAAACTATTTAATGAGTGGTTTATACACAGCACTTCAAATTAAAATGGGCATTTTCAGTTAATCTTGAATGACTTTTCTAAGGCTATCCAAAAGGGTGTCCTTCTGAAATAATATACCCAGACAATTCCACTGCAGATTTTATGCATCCGTGTAAAAATGTCATTAAAGTCTGAAGTGTAATTATGTGCTCCATTAAGTAAACTGTATGTCAGAGGGGCAGAAAGGCCACTTGCGATTTGCCGACACGAATGAAGATGCTTTGTGACTAGAACACAATAACTGTCTTGCAACTACACATGCAAATTTCATGTGAAAATAGTTTAACATCGGCAATGCCAGAAAGCTGTTTTAAAGATTAAAACATTTTACAAAGGTGGCTAAACCACGGATTTTTGCTTGTGATTCAATGTTAACAAAATTTTGTTTAAATGTTGAACATTGTAAATAGATTTGACTTAAAGCTTTCATGACTGCAGGGATTCATATTCTTGGTTCGTTCAGTAAAATCACGTAGAAGGGAAATAATAAAATAATATAAATATAAAACAATAAAAAATTATCACGACGTTTCGACTGCAACACAAGCTATCATCAATAGTCAACGTGTTTGGGTTTAGATCGCCGCGTTATTTATAAATGTGTCGTAACCCTCCACCACCCGACACGGCCAATCGGTAAAAAAAGTGTCACGTTGACAAAAGACAAATAGTTCACTGCTTTAGCCCCCACACCGGTGTGTTGAAGCGTGAAACCACAACATTTACAAATTTTGAGTAGTACGACGTTTCGCTGGTAATTGCATCCAGCATCATCGGCAATTCGCCAGAATGGTCGCGAAAGCCTACGTGTTAAAATCATCATCATCAGGTGTGAAATCCACAGCTATTTATATTATTTTATTATTTCCCTTCTACGTGACTTTACCGAAAGAACAAGAATATTGTAAATAAACTAAGTGTATGCCAAATTCAGATTCTTTGGGTCTTTCGGTACAGTCACGTAGATAGGTTCAAAGTCACGTAGATAGGTTCAAATAAACTATCTACGTGACTTTACCAAAAGACCCAAAGAATATGAATTCCTGCAGTCACGAAAGCTCTAAGTCAAGACTCATGCCAAATTAAATTTCATATCTTTAGGAACCTGCATAAAAATATGACATTGGTTAAATGGTTAGGCTCTTCTGTAGAATAATTATGTAACTTTCAGAGAAACCACTTACACATATATGAATAATATTCTTGACAGCAAGCAACAACAACAACAAAAATATTAGAACAAGTTTTTCAGTAAAAAATGAATAACATCATTTAGTAAAATTTCCAAATCACTATAGAAAGTGTGACAAGCTCCAAAGTGAAATGTGTTTCCATTGTTTGACAATATGGTAGCTAAAATTGTTAGAATGGTTTAGTTACATGAATGTATACTTGAGGACAACACAAAAAGGCTTTCATAATTAAAAGTGAATCTCGACAAGTTATGACAGGCAAACAAGTGGTTAATAAGTATAACCCGTAAAAACAACGTTTTTCACTATAAATCCTTTATATGCGTGGCAGCGAACTTAATATAAAGGATTTAAAAATATATTCGCCTGTGGAGGACGTGGGGATCGATCCCGCGACCTTTGGCATGGGAAGCGAGGGCGCTACCAACTGCGCTACTCCGCCACGGCCTGTGGACGGGTTTACGCTCTGGGCTCGTATACTGTGACGTTCAGCCAAAGCGATGAATGAGTTCTATTTGAATATATGTTAAATAATTTTTTTTTTGCCTAAAAAGTGTAAAATTTTGGGAATTTTTTCATCGAACATTAATTGTCTGGCACAACGAGGTCTGTGTGGAAAATGTCAGCTCGATTGGATCACGGGAAGTGGGTTAAAAACGACCGAAAGATTTGCACGGTCGTAAGCAGCAAGCACGCACGCAAGCACGCAAGCAAGCGAACTTAATATAAAGGATTTAAAAATGTCCAGATGGCATAGAAACTAAAATACTTTTCAACCCTTTAAAAACACATGCGTGCACACTGTTTGTAGAAATGTTGGTGTTTGGGGCTGAGGACTGATTTCTTTTACCTTTTGTAACTTTTTTGTGGACTGACTTTAGGCATTGGTCTCTTTTCACTCTGAAACCACACAAATCTCTGCAATAAAATAGTGATGACAGATATTTAATAAGACTGCATGTCAACAAACAGGTAAAAAACTGAAAAAAGCAAAGTCAAATGTGGTGCAGTGGTCATAAATCACAATACTAGCCTGTATGATTTAAGAATTTAATGTTATAACGTGGGATGAATGCTTGTCTTAATTGGCTTACCAATGATGTTGCATGCATAACAAATTCTAAATGTGTACTGTAATTTTAACAAAATATATGCACTCGTTGGATTATAAATTATGGAACCTTCAGCGAAATCCATGTAAGTTGGCATCAAAAAATTGTCTTGAAATGAACCATCTGCACATAACCATACCCCGCCAGTGTTTGGTAATGCAGGGTGGACATTACTCATGAAATATCAGAGGCACTAATGAATACTTTTTTAAAATGTCCTGCAACGCATTATATACAAGAAGATACGGTGCAGTATAGCTTCTTTTTGCTAATATATTTTAACCATGACAATCTCTCCAAGCTTTTGTGTCAACTGAAAAGTGGAAACAGCAAAGTATATGTCCATAGTGCACCACACTTTGTAAAAGCACTCAATATGCTGCGCCATCTTGGCCGCGTCGTCGTCGTCAGCGTCTTTGAGGTGAAAATAAACAATTTCATTTCAATTTAAAAGCGCAGCCATCGCGTTGTCATTGTGCGAGGACGGTGTGTTGGGGCCCCGGTTGACAATCGAGGTTGAGCAGAAAGCAAACTGCGCGGCCAAATCGGAACGCCCCGAGGTGGCGAGCGCGAGCCTTGGGGTGCGGGGGACGTGGGGTTTATGCAGTGAGTCACCATCACTACCATCCATCATCATCAATACCATCATCACCATCACTACCATCATCATCACCACCATCACTACCATCATCACCATCACTACCATTATCACCATCACTACCATCATCATCATCACCACCATCATCATCACCACCATCATCATCATCACTATCATCACCACTATCATCATCATCATCACTACCATCATCATCATCACTACCATCATCACCATCACTACCCATCACTACCATCATTATCATCAACCACCATCATCATCACCACCATCACCACCATCATCATCACATATCATCATCATCATCACTACATCATCATCATCACTACATCATCATCATCACTACATCATCATCATCACTACCATCATCACCATCACTACCATCATTACATCACATCAGCCACCACCCATCAACCACCATCATCATCACTATCATCACTATCATCATCACCATCATCATCAATCACTACCACCATCTCATCATCATCACCACTATCATCACCACCATCACCATCACTATCTCACCATCATCACCACCACAGCATCATCACCACCATCATCACTATATCATCATCACTATCATAACCACTATCATCATCATCATCACTACCCATCATCATCATCACTACCATCATCACCATCACTACCATCACTACCATCATTATCATCACCACCATCATCATCACCACCATCACCACCATCATCATCACTATCATCACTATCATCATCACCATCATCATCATCACTACCACCATCATCATCATCACCACTATCATCACCACCATCACCATCACTATCATCACCATCATCACCACCATCATCATCATCACCACCATCACTACCATCACTACCATCACCACCATCATCATCACTACCACCATCACCACCATCACCATCTACCATCATCACTACCATCATCATCACCATCATCATCACCACCATCACTACCATATCATCATCACCACCATCATCATCATCACCACCATCATCATCACTATCATCATCATCACTATCATCACCACTATCATCATCATCATCACTACCATCATCATCATCACTACCATCAATCACCATCACTACCATCACTACCATCATTATCATCACCACCATCATCATCACCACCATCACCACCATATCATCACTATCATATCATCACTACCAATCATCTCACTACCATCATACATCATCACTACCATCATCACCATCACTACCATCATCACCATCACTACCATCATTATCATCACCACCATCATCATCACCACCATCACCACCATCATCATCACTATCATCACTATCATCATCACCATCATCATCATCACTTACCACATCCATCATCATCACCACTATCATCCCCACCATCACCATCACTATCATCACCATCATCACCACCATCATCATCATCACCACCATCATCACATATCTCATCACCATCCTCATCATCATCATCATCACTACCCTCATCATCATCACTACCCATCATCACCATCACTACCATCATTATCATCACCACCATCATCATCACCACCATCACCACCATCATCATCACTATCATCACTATCATCATCACCATCATCATCATCATCACTACCACCATCATCATCATCACCACTATCATCACCACCATCACCATCACTATCATCACCATCATCACCACCATCATCATCAGCACCACCATCACTACCCATCACTACCATCACCACCATCATCATCACTACCACCATCACCACCATCCATCACCAACCACATCACCATCTACATCATCACTACCATCATCATCACCATCATCATCACCAATCACTACCATCATCATCATCACTATCACCATCATCATCATCACACCATCACCATCTACCACCATCTACCATCATCACCACCATCAGTACCATCATCACTACCATCATCACCACCATCACTACCATCATCACCATCATCACCATCATCATCACCATCATCACCACCATCATCACCACCATCACCACCACCCACCCACTCACCCTCTCACTCAACCCCCCACTTACCCACTCACCCACCCACCCACCCACCCAATCACTCACTCACCCACTCACTCACTCACCCACTCACTCACCCACCCACTCACTCACTCACCCACTCACTCACCCACCCACTCACCCACCCACCCACTCACTCACCCACTCACTCACTCACCCACCCACCCACCCACTCACTCACCCACTCACCCACCCACTCACCCACCCAATCACTCACCCACTCACTCACCCACCCACCCACCCAATCACTCACTCACCCACCCACTCACTCACCACTCACTCACCCACCCACTCACCCACTCACTCACCCACCCACTCACTCACCCACCCACCACCCACCCACCCCCCACTCACTCACTCACCCACCCACTCACCCACTCACTCACCCACCCACCCACCCACTCACCCACCCACTCACTCACCCACTCACTCACTCACCCACCCACCCACTCACCCACCCAATCACTCACTCACTCACCCACCCACCACCCACTCACCCCTCACTCACTCACCCACCCACCCACTCACCCACCCACTCACTCACTCACCCACCCACCCACCCACTCACCCACCCACTCACTCACCCACTCACTCACTCACTCACCCACTCACTCACTCACCCACTCACTCACTCTCACTCACCCACCCACCCCTCACCCACCCACCCACCCACTCACCCACCCACCCACCACTCACCCACCCACCCACCCACTCACTCACCCACTCCACCACCCACCCACTCACCCACTCACCCACCCACCCACCCCTCACCCACCCACCCACCCACTCACCCACCCACCCACCACTCACCCACCCACCCACCCACTCACCCCCCACCCACCACCCACCACCCACCCACCCCACCCACTCACTCACTCACTCATCCACCCACCCACTCACCCTCACCCACTCACTCACTCACTCACCCACCCACTCACTCACCCAACCCACCCACCCACTCCACCCCACCCCCCCACCCACTCCCTCACCCACCCACTCACCCACCCACTCACTCACCCACCACACACCACCCACCCACCCACTCCACCACACACCCACCCACTCACCCACCACCCACCACTCACCCACCCACCCACCCCTCACCACCCACCCACTCACTCAACTCACCCCACCACCCACCACCCACCACTCACCACCACCACTCACCCTACCACCCACTCACTCACCCACCCACCCACCCACTCACCACTCACTCACCCACCCACCCACTCATCACTCACCCTCACCCCACTTCACCCACCAATCACTCACCCACTCACTCCCCCACCCCACCCACCAATCACTCACCACCCATCACTCACTCACCCACTCACTCACCCACCCACTCACCACTCATCACCCCCACCCACTCACCACCCCACCCACCCAAACACTCACTCACTCACCCACCCACCCACTCACTCACCCCCCACCCACCACCCACCCCTCACTTCACGGATCACCCACACCACTTCCCCACCCAATCACTCACCCCACCCCACTCCACTCAAAACACCCACCCAATCACTCACCTCACCCACACACCCACCCACTCACCCACATCACTCACTCCACCCAACCACCCCACTCCTCACCCACCCATTCACTCACTCACCACCACCCACCATCCCCACACCACATCACTCCTCACCCACCCACCACCCATTCACACCCCCACTCCCCCCTCACCACCCACTCACCCACGCACGCCACCCACTCACCCACTCCCACACCAACCCCCCACGTCCCCCACCCACCCACCCACTCACCACCCAACCACCCACACCACCCAAGCCACTCACCCACCCACCCACCCACTCACCCACCCACACACCCCACTCACCCAACCCACCCACCCACTCACACAACCACCCACACCACATCAATCAACCCACCCACCCACGTCACCCACCCACCCCACTCACCCACTCCCCCCCCACCCACCCACTCACCCACCCACCCACCACTCACCCACCCACCCACCCACTCACTCACCCACCCACCCACTCACCCACCCACCCACTCACCCACCCACCCACCCACTCCCACCCACCCACCCACTCACCCACCCACCCACCCACCCACTCACCCACCCCACCCCACTCACCCCACCCACTCACTCACCCACCCACCCACTCACTCACTCACCCACCCACCCACTCACCCACCCACCCACTCACCCACCCACCCACCCACCCACCCACCCACCCACCCACTCACCCACCCACCCACCCACTCACCACCCCCCACCACTCACCCACCCACCCACTCACTCACTCACCCACTCACTCACTCATCCACCCACTCACCCTCTCACTCACCCACTCACTCACTCACCCACCCACTCACCCACCCACCCACTCACCCACCATTCACCCACTCAACCCACCCACTCACCCTCTCACTCACCCACTCACTCACTCACCCTCTCACTCACCCACTCACTCACTCACCCACCCACTCACTCACCCACTCACCCACCCACTCACCCACCTTCGCTTCTTCGCGATAAATGTTGCGAACATAAACTTCCCTTTGGCAGCGAGAAGGGCTTGAATCGCACGCAATGTTCAACATGCAAGGAGGTGTATCGGGTGGAAATGTGTATAATCGACTGTTGCGGTGCACAGACGCGTGAGAAAGCGCGGGAAACTGCCGGGGGGGGTTCACTTCCGGATCGGAGTCGATTCGATTCGCGGTAGGAATCGATGAGTTCAATTCATTAAGTCTGTTGTACTTACACTGCGGATTCGATTCGATTCGCGGTTGGAATCGATGAGTTCGATTCATTAACTCTGCCGCACTTACGCCTGCGGAGTCGATTCGACTTCGCGGGTTAGGATCGATGGAATAATTAACGCTAGCGTAGAGTTCATTAACATTTAACGTTTTTAAATCCTTTATATTAAGTTCCAATCGAGCTGACATTTGGCACACAGACTCGTTGTGCGTGACAATTAATGTTCGTGAAAAAAAAATCAAAAATTTTACACTTTTTAGGGAAAACTAATTAAATATTTAATTACCAATTGCTTAATGCTGGCAGGCCATCATCTGACCCATAGGTGGCAGCCATCTCAAGCCAGAGGACGAGAGGACTCTAGCCGCCACGCATATAAAGGATTTAGAGTGAAAAACTTTGTTTTTACGGGTTTACTTGTTATTGATAATCCCGTTGGATCAACACATTCATGAGAATTCTTAGCCGGGGTGCACGCACCCCCTGAGTGTGCGAGATGCCCTTTCTGGGTGGTACGAGGCATGACCAGATTTTAATTCTAGATTTGAAGCTTTCGTGACTGCAAGGATTCATATTCTTAGGTTTTTTTCGGTAAAGTCACGTAGGTAAAAACATCAAAATTAATGAAAAAAAAAAGAAAAAAAAATCACGACGTTTGTGTTGCCTCCGAAACGTGATTTTGTTTTATTTTATTTTCATTAATATTGATGTTTTTTACCTACGTGACTTTACCGAAAAAACCTAAGAATATCATATACGTATTCTATACAGTATTATGCTTTTCTTAAGTTTTGCTGGCTGGCTGGCACGCGGTGGGGACGTCACAGGCACCCCCACAGCGTTGAGCCGGGGGGCTCGTGCGTGCTGGAGGAATCCGATGAGCTTTAAAGCTCTTTTACACAGACGTCCAGTCGGGGTGGGTCAGAGCGTTATTACAACAACAATACAAAAAAACGATATGAGTACAAAGTATAGAGCACGTAAACAAGTCACTTTAAATATATATGAATAAAACTAAACGTTTGTTTTTATCTTAACAGGTAAATCCAACTGAGGTATTAGCTTATTTAAAAATCCTTTATATTAAGTTCACTCGCTTGCTTGCTTGCGCGCTTACGACCGTGCAAATCTTTCGGTCGTTTTTTTAACCCACTTCCCGTGATCCAATCGAGCTGACATTTTTGCTACACAGACTCGTTGTGCGTGACAATTAATGTTCGTGAAAATTTTTTTTCCAAAATTTTACACTTTTTAGGACAAAAATATTATATTTAATTACCAATTGCTTAATGGTGCAATGCAATCATCTGACCCATAGATGGCAGCCATCTCAAGCCAGAGGACGAGAGGACTCTAGCCGCCACGCATATAAAGGATTTAGAGTGAAAAACTTTGTTTTACGGGTTATACTTATTAATCCTTTATATTAAGTTCGCTTGCGTGCTTTAGGACCGTGCAAATCTTTCGGTCGTTTTTAACCCACTTCCCGTGATCTAATCGAGCTGACATTTTGCACACAGACTCGTGTGCGTGACAACTTATTTTCGTGAAAATTTTTTTTGCAAAATTTTACACTTTTAGGAATTTTTTTTGTATTTAATTACCAATTGCTTAATGGTGTCAGGCAATCATCTGACCCATAGGTGGCAGCCATCTCAAGCCAGAGGACGAGATGACTCTAGCCGATGCCACGCATATAAAGATTTATAGTGAAAAACTTTGTTTTTACGGGTTAATTTTTCACCTTGTCCAAAGGCAATCATGATCTCTGTAACCTTCAACATCGTCATCAGTCAACGTTAAAAAAAATACATATAACTGGTATAGCTCAGAAGTATTCCAATGGGAAAAATTTACTCTATATCATCAACATGGGACCTCCATATCGCTCAGCTTTAATTTAAGAAAAATCATTACAAGACTACACGTACCAACAACTCCACCTACTGCGAAAACTTGACAGGACCCTTTTGGAAGAGTTATGACTTGAGTCTTTCCTGGTTCAGCAAGCAGAATGCCACGTGCCATGGCAAAGCATGCTGGAAAGACCACGTTTTTACTCACAATAGCACATGTTACTGTTTGATGTGTTTTCATCATTTACAGAAAGTCTTAGAATTGGGTCAATTTATTTTATTTGCTCACGATACACAGAAGCTATCATTCAGTCACTATCACAACTCCTCCGGGCATGCTCCAATAATTGCCAGCAGATGGCATCCTCGGCCAGATCATTTTCACGCATTTGTAACCCACGAATTCTGCGAGATTTGTCGCGTTAAGAAGCTTGGGACCCAAATCATAATCCTGTACAAAGCCGTTGAGCCGACTACCAGCCACCAACCCAGTATAAAGAAGAAACCACGATGTTTTTTATGTAGTTTATACTTTAGTTTTTCTAAGTGGTTGTTGAGTAACTGCAGCTACATATCATTAACATTCCTTTCCTTTGTTACTGCTACTTCCTGCACCCCCCTTGGTGCTGCTGATCCTGCATAATGCATGGGCATAATATGACTGAAACCCCCCCCCACCTTCTACGCATTTCCCATGAATATGCTAAATTCCTCTTGATGTGCACATTCTTTTTGTTAAGGCGCTCTTCTTCCACCTCCAACGCAGCTTATATATAAGCTCCTAGCTTGGCAGTGTCTCATTCTTCACCTGAAGACGGCTGCTTGCGTTGTGGCCGAAACGTCGTGAGAATTATTTTATTTTATTGTGTTTTATTTTTATTATTTTATTACTTCCCTTCTACGTGATTTTACCGAAAGAACCAAGAAGATGAATCCCTGCAGTCACGAAAGCTTTAAATCGAAATTTAACGAAGCAATGTTTTATGAGTCAGTTCGGTGTCGTCAGATCTTAGAAGCGAAGCAGCGTTGAAGCAGGAAAATACTTGAATGGGAGACTGGCTCGGAAAACCAGGTGGTTGTTGGCTTGGGCTACAAGGTGGCTCGAAAATGGCAGGACAGTATACAATGAATATATATAGATCGTTATTGTCATTGTCACCAGTACAACGAAATTTAAAATGCTCACCAGTCAGGGCATCATTCATAAATTAAATTAAATGAAACAAGAAATAAAAATAAAATTAAATGAAGATAATCAATTTATACTATATATAAAAACAGCCCAAGTATACCCACATTGCCCACATAAGGTTACAATTTTGTCATTGCACATCTCTATTTCACAATCAATTGTAAACACTATTACTAATAATTAATTAGCATTATTGAGTGTGCTGATCGCTGTAGGATAAAAGCTCTGGTTTGAATCTGTTTGTCCTTGTTTTGACTGATCTGAATCGTCTGCCTGATGGCAACAGCTCAAACAGTGAGTGTCCAGGGTGAGAAGAGTCCTTTATATTAGAATCTGTACAAAGCTTTGAGTATTATCCCATCGATATGCCAGAGTTTCTCCGGGTTATCTGGGTTCATCTCACTCCAAACACTCATAAATGAATTGGCCATATACTGTATCTAAATGAAGGACCCTCAGGGTTTCCCGTGTAAAGTGCATTATTAGTCCCACCTGATGACGGAGACTTGTGTTGCCTCCAAAACGTCGTGATTTTTGTTGTATTTTATTTTCATTAATTTTGATGTTTTTTACCTACACGGTGACTTTACCGAAAAAACCTAAGAATATGAATCCTTGCAGTCACGAAAGCTTCAAATCTAGAATGCATTATTAGTGTGCACAAACAAAAATGAACCCACTGACGGCTCGCTCGCATCGGTTTTAACGCCCGCCTCGAACCTCTCCCGCCACAGTTTCGTAACGGCGGCGGGCTGCGGCCTAGTCTGTTGAGCGCGATTAGATTTGATACAGCGCATAGGGAGGCGGTGGGGGCAAGGGGCGTCGCGATTGGCGGAGAGTCGCGATTGGCGGAGAGTCGCGTCGCGATTGGCGGAGAGTCGCGATTGGCGGAGAGTCGCGATTGGCGGAGTCGA
>NW_026890806.1:55000-58483 GCF_015708825.2 Lethenteron reissneri | reverse complement strand
TATAGCTTCGGTGATGCATCTTTTGTTCCAGATATTAAATTCTGTATTTTATGTACCGTGCTAAATCTGACTCGGATGTTTTTCCAAACATCTGGCTAATTTATCAGTTACTCCCGCAATGTTCGGTATTTTGATCGTTTTAATTATTTGGGCAGTTTCAATGTTCGTGTTATTTGCTTTGGTATTCAATGCTCTGATTTGAAGCTTTCGTGACTGCAGGAATCCAAACTCTTTGGTTCTTTGCCTGATGACGACCGCTTGTGTTGCGATCGAAACGTCGTGATTTGTTTTATTTTATTTCTAACTACGTGACTTTACCGAAAGAACCAAAGAGTATTCAATGCCCTGTTGATTTGTGCATCATTGTAACCGTTCTAGTTGGCTGTGTCGGGTGGTGGCGGGTTTTAACGACACATTTATATATTTACGCGATCTAACCCCAAAAAAACCCCTCTATTATGGATGATATTGGTCGCGAAAGCCCACTACGTGTCTTCATGTAGTTGACAACTGCGTTCGTGCACCGCTGTCAAGGCAGCTACACCAAATAATCTGCATCCAGAGATTTGTCCACGAGAGGGCGGCGCTTGTCCGTGCAAGCCAGGCTCGAGCAAATCCGTTTAGGAGTGTGGTGCTGAACTAGGTCCTGAATGTAAGAGTGGGTCCCTGCCAATAACATGTTGCAAGCGAGCCTGCACAGTGCTCGGCAATGATACATTACTGTAGCTATGCCAGTGTTGTTGCAAGCGAGCCTGCACAGTGCTAGGTACTGATACATTGCTGTAGCTATGCCAGTGTTGTTGCAAGCGAGCCTGTAGAGTGCTAGGTAATGATACATTACTGTAGCTATGCCAGTGTTGTTGCAAGCGAGCCTGTAGAGTGCTAGGTACTGATACATTACTATAGCTATGCCAGTGTTGTTGCAAGCGAGCCTGACTGCTGATGAGGCACGGAGTGTCGAAGTCTGGCCAGGCTGTTGCTCGTGTTGAATCAATGCACTCGCAGGAGGTCGTCCAGCTGACGAGATGTAACCACTCGCATTATTCATGTGGAGAGGCGACTGGAGAATGTCTTTCTTGCTCAGTTACTTTGTTCTTTGCAAGACAGCAGCTACAATGCGTTTGTCCACAAGAGGGCATCACGTGACTTGTGTACATCCACAAGTACATACAGAAATTTCAACCCTTTTCGCTTGCCCTGACCATTAACCTGGAATCCACATATTGCCATCTCAACCCTATAGCCCCAACCCTATTGATCTCCGCTCGTTACACGAAAATTTGGTCGTTTTGCGAAAAACATTGGTGTAAATTCAAATGTATTGTTTTAGCGAGTTCTCATAGAAAGAACACTTGTTAAGCAAGACACGCCTGCACAAGTATCCTCGATTAACCCTATATCCCTAGCCTATAATGCACATACAACCACCTCAACCCTATAGTTCTGACCCTATAGTCCGAACCCCGAACTCCAAATCCAGGGGTCGGCAACCTCCCGGCTTCGGAGCCGCATTGGCTCTTTAAGGACGTGACGGTTCTTCACACGCATTGCTGCTCTTGAAATAGTGTTTTTTTTACAGTATAAAAACAACCAAACAGCTTTTGTTTTACCGCAAAGACCGGCTCAATGGACGTGGCACAGGCAAGAGCTGAACTGGTGTGGTACAGGAGGATGTGTGCCTCTGTGGAGAAAGACATTTTTGAAGGACGCTACTGGCATTGCCAGGCTAGGTGCACCTTGAGGCTACAGGGCCATTCGGAGGTATTTGCCTTCCAACAGCAGCGGCGGGCGAATGAGCGATGCTGACAAGGAGCGGCGCAGTGGGGAGCAGAGGTGGTGCACCTGCCAGTCATCCAAGTCAGAATCAGAAGCTTTATTTAGACTTGAGGAATCCGATGAGCTATGAAGCTCTTTTTCACAGATGTCCAGTATGGGCGGGTCAGCAAGTTACATCAACGAACAATACAAAACCCGACAGGAGTGCACAATCGAGAAAAAGGTCATCAAGTTGGTCAACTCGTGACCTGCCAGCGAGCCAGCGAGCCTTCGCGAGGCACCAACGTGAGCGAGCCAGAGTCGCCGGGTGGCGGCTCACGGCGGCTCACGGCTTGGGGCCGTGAGATGTTTAACGACCTCGCCTGGTGCACAGCAGGTCTATGTGGAGTCTGCGTCTCTCTCTCATCATCATCACGATGGCTGTGAGATGCTAACGACCTCGCCTGGTGCACAGGAGGTCTTATGTGGAGTCTGCGTCTCTCTCTCATCATCTTCACGGTGGCTTTGAGATGTTAACGACCTCGCCTGGTGCACAGGAGGGTCTATGTGGAGTCTGCGTCTCTCTCTCATCATCATCACGGTGGCCGTGAGATGCTAACGACCTCGCCTGGTGCACAGGAGGTCTATGTGGAGTCTGCGTCTCTCTCTCATCATCATCACGGCTTGGGGGCCGTGAGATGTTAACGACCTCGCCTGGTGCACAGGAGGTCTATGTGGAGTCTGCGTCTCTCTCTCATCATCATCACGGTGGCCGTGAGATGCTAACGACCTCGCCTGGTGCACAGGAGGTCTATGTGGAGTCTGCGTCCTCTCTCTCATCATCATCACGGTGGCCGTGAGATGTTAACGACCTCGCCTGGTGCACAGGAGGTCGTGGATTCGTCCTGACACTGACGCCCGTATATTTGGAGTTTGCGTGTTTCACTCCCGTGGTCGCGTGGATTTTTCTGTGGGTCCGCCGGTTTTTCCCTCCACATTTAGAAACATGCATTTCGAGTATTTGGCTGCTATTAATTTCCATATGATAAGCCACGTCGGTGAACTATCATTTGTGGCTAGGTCGCTTCTGAAAAAGAGCTATTTTGTATATCACAGTGGGCCTTACCTGGTAGAATGAAACAAGACAGTTTAGACACAGAGAGATGCACACGGTAAAGTGGGTGGGTGGGTGAGTCAGTGAGTTGGAATGTCGGCGACGTTTCGGGCAATGGGCTTTCTTCCGAGCACACAAGATGCTCTGCGTCATGAGGAAGGTGAGCTGCAAACATTGTATCGATAGTCCAATTTGAATGTGCAATTTTATTGAGGGACTGTGTATTGTCTTGCTGTGGCGTGGGACTTTTGCTGTTGTTTTGCTGCCTTGCCAACGTTTGAATGTATTGTTTTAAATCAGAATGCATTGACATACCTTCGCAATTTGTACTTGATTTATTTTAGTGACTTGCTTACCTTTCATATCCGTTTGCACTCCTGTTGGGTTTGTATTGTTGTTGTAACTATCTCACCTGACATTTGTGAAAAAAGAGCTTCATAGCTTATCGGATTCCTCCAATATCAACACATTCCTGCTGCGGAGGGAGCTGGTAGGAACGTTGTTGGGTTGCTCGCTCAATGGCCTGCAGGGTCAACGGCGGCGTGGTGTATTCCGCAAATATGCCCGACTGTGAGGGCGGGCACAAGCCGGCGTGAGTAGGTGAAACGTTGAGT
>NW_026890806.1:0-50000 GCF_015708825.2 Lethenteron reissneri | reverse complement strand
CGTGGCGAGAGGCATTTGCATTGTTGATGGTGATGAGGCATGGCGATTGCAGTGGCAAAGAGTGCTGATGGAAAGTGATCAATACTGACTGGCGATGTTTTCAGTTTGTGATGTCAAATTCCCATCGACTTACGTCACGTATTTTCACCTCGTAGCCATGTTTGCGTACAGGGCCACTGCCTGCTACCTTGTCTCCAGTGCAATCCCTAATGCTACGCACGGTGTGTCTGCACCCAATGTAGTCTCGGTGTTGCCTTGACCAATGGAAGAGTACGAGTCGGACATTCAAGAGGAGGCATTTTACGACTGCTCTGCCTCATTAATGGAGGAAGAAAACGACTCGCGGGACGGCGCAGGACGTGACAAGGCCTTGACTAAGGAGGCTGCGGTGGGGGTACCCGGTGGTAACGAGGTTGATGAGGTGGCAGCAGAGGTGGGCGAGGGAGCGGTGTTGCTGGACAGCTGCTTGGATGATGATTCAAACCATGGTGACATAGTGGGCGCGACGGGGAGCGGAGGGAGTTTGGAAAAAGAGCTTTGTTCAGACATGTTTGACAAGCGTGGGGATGAAGACGTGATCAAGGATGTGGAAAACAGTCAAGAGAGAATGAAAGAAAAATCTGAAGTGGTGAGTTTGGATAAGGGGGTTGCTGTACATACAAGCTAAATGCAGAGTTTTAGAAAAAAAAGTAAAAATGTTAAAGATGAGTGAATCCATACTCCGTTGCAACTACAAAGTGACCACCATGCTGCTGCAGGTCACAACACCTCTTTATTATTCCTCCCCCTCACTGCACCATTTTCAAATTCCCTCCCATCGTTTATTTCCCCGACTTTGCTCAATTCAAGAAACGTGTTAAACCAGGCTGGTGAATGATTAAACAAGTGCAATGTTAACCTAATTGGTGAGAGGCTGGGTAGTGCTGATGCTGATGTGCCTGGATCATTTGCTGCTAGGCGCACTGCTGTATCAGCTCCACCAGCCATTGTCCCAAGACCTGCTCCGTGTTTGCGAACTTGATGAGTCAGTGGCGCTATGGCACTGCTGCCCCCAATGTGTAAGAGGAACTTAGGGCAGCTGCGCTGTCAGGTGAACTAACAGGAGTTCTATACAGATCCTTTCCTGCTTCTCTGGCTGATATAGCCCCTTTATATAGCAGGAGCTGAGCCAATAACCCAGCACCCCCTGGGCAATGAATGCCCTCTTGAGAAATATTGTGAGCATCGTTCCAATTTCACCATCCCTCAGCCCATTTGGTTGCCCCAGTTTCCAATCGATCATTCTCATGGCTTTACACAAGCCAACTTGTTTTTATTTTCTAAGTATAGAATCAGCTCGACAGGCACCATGTAACAGGTGCCTCACACCCTCTTAAAGCAACATTTTTTTGTTTAATTAATTTTGATGACTATATTTGCAAGTAATAAAGTATATCTTGCCAACACAAATGTGTCCTCTGAACCAGAGGTAAACGTTGACATGCCTGTGATTTTTAGGAATCTTCTTTCAACAACACTGGCCCTAAAATAAGTGAACATACTATACGTGTTGTGTGTTGCTGTGTGGAATGGAGGTGGTGGAGCCAGATGAAAGTGGAGATCTGGGAGAAGAATCTGATGCAGAATCTATTTTGGAGGAAGAGATGCGATTGAGCGATGAGGAAAAAGAGGTGAGACTAACACGGGGTGACGAGGGTTCTGGGTTGTGTACACAGGAACACAGTTGTGTAACTGGTCTTGTTAATATTGTTTTCACTAACACAGTTGTGTAACTGGTCTTGTGTTAATATTGTATTCAGGAACACAGTTGTGTAACTGGTCTTGTGTTAATATTGTATTCAGGAACACAGTTGTGTAACTGGTCTTGTGTTAATATTGTTTTCACTAACACAGTTGTGTAACTGGTCTTGTGTTAATATTGTATTCACTAACACAGTTGTGTAACTGGTCTTGTGTTAATATTGTATTCAGGAACACAGTTGTGTAACTGGTCTTGTGTTAATATTGTTTTCACTAACACAGTTGTGTAACTGGTCTTAATAATGTATTCAGGAACACAGTTGTGTAACTGGTCTTGTGTTAATATTGTATTCAGGAACACAGTTGTGTAACTGGTCTTGTGTTAATATTGTTTTCACTAACACAGTTGTGTAACGGTCCACAGCGTCGCCGTGATGAGGCCATGATGCTCAAGGAAAGTGGCAACCAGCTATTCAAACAAGCAGGTACGAGTGGTCACAGATGGAGCAAGACACCTCAATCGGTTTCCATTCGCCATCGTCAGTCATGATCAGTCAACTGTTGGACAAAGGCTTCCTTCAGTCGTCGTCACCTCTCACAATCTTGCAATTCAACATTCTATCGAGCACCTGTAGATGAACTGAATTAATTGATCCATCTCATCAGGGAACGTCCTCTCCGAAGTGTTTTTATTCTTGGCCGCCACTCCCATCATCATTCTTGACCATCGTCATTGTCCCTTCTAGCCATGACACATCCTACCCAAGCCCACTTTCCTATTCCGTCCTGTTTGGATGCCACTTACCTATGTATTAATGTCATCATGTTGTGCTCTCTATGTCTCTCAGTGTAAAACCAAACAATTTTTTGTAAGACCAAAGATGCAAAATTAAAAATGTCTAGTGTAAACAACTGCAGGTGTTCAGCCTCTGAGCCACCTGGCTACCAACCACATTAAGTCAACGATTTTTACAACCGGCTCGTAAAACGAGGCCATGTGTTTTCAGGTTTACAGTAATACCTCGATATACGAAGTAGATGCGTTTCTGGAGCTGTTTTTGTATATTCAAACTTCGTATATTGAATAACTTATAACAGTACTGAGGATTCGTTCCCAGCCTTCGTAACTTAACATGTCATACTATAAACACTTCATAACTTATTTCATTACTTACCATTCGTATTGTAAACAAAGACAATTTATATTAACATTTATATATTTTTGTACTGTATTAAAATTGTAAACTGACAGGAAGGAAACGGTTTACTGTAAAACAGGAGATTGCAGTCTTCGGTGCAGTCGTAGGGTTGCAATGCACTCACTCTAGATGTGTGTGTGTGTGTGTGACTAGAGTACCAACAGGCTGCAGATACGTACACACGTGCGCTCAAAGTTTGCCTGCGTGCCTATTCCAGCCACCGCGCCGTGCTCTACTCTAACCGCGCCGCCGCTCACCAAAAAATGGTTTGATACAACATGGAACGCGTTTGCGTACACACCGTACACACATAGTTACTGCTAGAGGAAACTGTATCTGAACAAATTTTGGTTGGGAACCGACTCTGGAATGGATACTTTCTTGAAAAGTTGACCGTAAAGCCAAATTCCATATATCGAGCCCTATTTACCCATTGACTTCCATTATAGAACTGAAGATGCGTTCTTACAGAAATAAATTCGGCCCAAAGACGTAATAAAATCACACTTAAGAATGCAGAAAACCTTTTTGAAGCATGTACATAATGCAAAATAGATCTTTTTTTAATCAATATTAATAGTTCAAAATGAAGTGAAATAAAAACATCGTACCAAACTTACGTTCACGGTAATTGCTTTCCAGTCTCTTTTTTAATTTCTGCTGTAACTTGCACTTCATGGCCTCTCTAGACATCTTGACTTTACTGAATAACATTAAAAAGGGTGAAATCCTGCACAGTATAGTACCAGGCTCTTGTTGGTTCAACAAGAGCCTGGTACGGGGAGAGTAGGGAGTGAGCGCAGTGGGAACGGCACGGGGGGAGAGTGGGGAGTGAGCGCAGTGGGAACAGCACGGGGAGCGTGGGGAGTCAACGCAGTGGGAACGGCACGGGGAGCGTGGGGAGTCAACGCAGTGGGAACAGCACGGGGAGCGTGGGGAGTGAGCGCAGTGGGAACGGCACGGGGAGCGTGGGGAGTGAGCGCAGTGGGAACGGCACGGGGGGAGAGTGGGGAGTGAGCGCAGTGGGAACGGCACGGGGAGCGTGGGGAGTGAGCGCAGTGGGAACGGCACGGGGAGCGTGGGGAGTGAGCGCAGTGGGAACGGCACGGGGAGCGTGGGGAGTGAGCGCAGTGGGAACAGCACGGGGAGCGTGGGGAGTGAGCGCAGTGGGAACGGCACGGGGGGAGAGTGGGGAGTGAGCGCAGTGGGAACGGCACGGGGAGCGTGGGGAGTGAGCGCAGTGGGAACGGCACGGGGAGCGTGGGGAGTGAGCGCAGTGGGAACGGCACGGGGAGCGTGGGGAGTCAGCGCAGTGGGGAACGGCATGGGGAGCGTGGGGAGTCAACGCAGTGGGAACGGCACGGGGGGAGCGTGGGGAGTGAGCGCAGTGGGAACAGCACGGGGAGCGTGGGGAGTCAACGCAGTGGGAACGGCACGGGGAGCGTGGGGAGTGAGCGCAGTGGGAACGGCACGGGGAGCGTGGGGAGTCAACGCAGTGGGAACGGCACGGGGAGCGTGGGGAGTGAGCGCAGTGGGAACGGCACGGGGGGAGCGTGGGGAGTCAACGCAGTGGGAACGGCACGGGGAGCGTGGGGAGTGAGCGCAGTGGGAACGGCACGGGGGGAGCGTGGGGAGTGAGCGCAGTGGGAACAAATAATGATTTAGAGATTCAGAATTCTGTAAATGCGAAATTAACATAATGTATCTCAAATGTGTTCTCTAATTTACGAGTGCAATTGCATGTTTTGAGTTGCCGTAAAACAAGGGATAAACCTACCATATTCTTAGGTTTTTTCGGTAAAGTCACGTAGGTAAAAACATTAAAAAGTAAAATAAAATAAAAATCACGACGTTTCGGAGGCAACACAAACGTCGTCATTTTTATTTTATTTTACTTTTTAATGTTTTTACCTACGTGACTTTACCGAAAAAAACCTAAGAATATGAATCATTGCAGTCACGAAAGCTTCAAATCTAGAATAAACCTACCACTTTGCGGGGATATCTAAGAGTGGTTGGCGTACGGATATACTTTGCCACCCATAGGAATGTGGAACTTATACCACTGGCTCAGGGCTATAAACAGGAGATGAGCACCAATGCCTCTGCTCATTTGAGCAGGAAATCACTTGACATTTTTTTACAGTAGCCTGAAGCAGATATGTACTTGCGCATATGTTCACAGGGCAACACGGAAAAAGCCATTCAAGACTGTACCAAAGGTTTGTGAATGAAGATTTGTTAATTTCCATGATCGTGGCATTTCAACTGGAAACGGTGTCTCGCCTCTCATATTTCATCGCAGCATGTAATGCATATTGCTATAAAAGATGAATGAATTATATCACTTGTGTCT
Source organism: Lethenteron reissneri (assembly GCF_015708825.2). Taxonomy (NCBI): domain Eukaryota; kingdom Metazoa; phylum Chordata; class Hyperoartia; order Petromyzontiformes; family Petromyzontidae; genus Lethenteron; species Lethenteron reissneri. Next base: position 44,705 of record NW_026890806.1, on the reverse strand, counting down.
CCGGGGTTGCATGTGACACTATTTGTGTTCCCCGGCATTATGCATAGCGGTGGGGCTCGACCCCGGCTATGCACGAGCACGGGGTCGTCGAGCGGAGCTGTACGAGACGAGCGACAAATTGGACGAGGCATTGGAGGATTACCGAGCGCTCCTCGTGCTGGAACCCACCCACGGCGCTGCGAGGGAAGCCTGCGTGGTACGTGCACACACTTGGGGTGTTAATCATTTGGCGTTTAGACGTTTCAGTATGAGCAAAGTCTGAAATAATTTTGATTTTGCTCAATGTTTAAAATATTTGTCAGAAGTGTGCTGTGTCCAGCGCCACCCGCAGCACGTGACTTACCGCAAGGCATCGCGAGCACCATGGGCGGCCCTGTTTCGAAACTCTCGCTTTGTGTCTCCATGTTTGTCTCTCTTTTAAGTAAGTAAATGCTTAATAGTCTTGTACGTATGTTGAACTTTATTTGCACCATACGTAGCCAACCATGATAATCATCTAATGCAAAATTCGCAAGCACAAATACAATAAGGGGTCGCTCGTTCGCGTGGAGTAGCTCTAGATTTGAAGCTTTCGTGACTGCAAGGATTCATAACTTGATGCACTTGATGCAGCTATTCCGGCTGTGACGGTCCCACCTGATGACGGAGACTTGTGTTGCCTCCGAAACGTCGTGATTTTTGATTTATTTTATTGTTATTAATTTTGATGTTTTACCTACGTGACTTTACCGAAAAAACCTAAGAATGTGGAGTAGCTCCTTGGCAGCAGCTTTGTGATTAGCAAGGGTTGGTGGATCACACAAATGTTGTGAAACTCCCTTCCCATAAACGTCGGGGTGCCATATCCTGGCTCGCCAGAAGGTGTTAGAGCAAATGTGGCCTTCACCTGTTCCATCGCTATGGGATAGTGTTGCCCCTTGATACTTCTGGGTTTTCTTGGGGTGCTATGAGTTTCCTCCCTTATTGACGGAGTTCCAATTTAAGGACAGATCTTGGGCAGTTGTTGGCACTTGTTCTGGCTGCCACCCCCCTTGTCTATGGAAAAAAACATTAACACCGCTCCAGAGCAAAAAGCAGGCAGGGAGGGTGTACGAGTCAAGCCACCAACAAGGCTTGTAATGGCACAACAATCCATAGAAAATCATTCAAAATGAAAGCAAAATGTTTATCTTGCTTTATTTCAGCTTTTTATGTCTCCTGCTTTAAAGGTTGATATATTGAATGGAAATTAGCATCTAGTACATACATACATGCACGTGAAATTCATCACCAACATACAGTATCTGTGTGTGGTTGCAATTACATGAATGTGTGTGTGCAGCGCTTACCAGAGCAAATCCATGTGAGGAATGAGAAGATGAAGGAGGAAATGTTGGGTGAGAACGCACACACAGCGCGCGCAGTGCTCGTCACATGATGTGTGCTTGCTGTCATGAACATGCCCTGGTGTTTACGTCACTCACCAATTCACTAGTGGTCTGGCGCCCCGGTATCGCACTTCTATCCATACTACTGTGGTTACTGTTCCTGTGAATTGTACTTGTTGATTCCTCTGCCCACGTTGAGGACTCGGTCAATCAGTCACTGCCTGTTTTGTCTCAACCACCACACTTTGTTCAACTACTATCCTGCAGGTCACAACAACACACGAACTCATTCACTCACTTGCCACACTGCAGGTCACAACACTTCTCTCCGCTTCTTCCCTCACACTCTTCCACTTTAGGATTCCCTCCCATAGTCTCTTTTCCAAAAGTTCTTATAATAACCTTGCTCAATTGAAGAAACGTTCACTATTATCCATTACAACTCCACACCATCTCTCTGGCCTTTGTGCTATGTAGACGGGCCATTACCCAAATTGTTGCCAATAATATATTATTCCATTTAATGTGGTGTTTATTGACAAATATGAGTTTTTATTGCAACTTGGATAGTGCTTTTTGTTGCTGGCTGCTTGACATTTGGGGCTGTACTCAACAACTGTTTTGGTTTGCCTTGTCTTCGCAGGCAAACTTAAGGACCTGGGAAATCTGCTTCTGCGGCCATTTGGTCTCTCCACTCAGAATTTTCAATTTCAGCAAGACCCAGACACCGGCTCCTATTCTGTGAACTTTAATCAGAACAAAAATAGCTAGAAGATTTAGCAGTAACAGCCAGCCATGTTGACGTTCGGCATGGTACACATGCAATTACAAGCAAAATACCATTGAAGACGAGTTGTCTTGATCGGCAATAGTGAGTTTAATGCTATTGGCATTTCTGAATTATTAAGCAGCTCCTCTAATTGTTACTTTTCCACAACCACTGCAACAAGGCTCTGGAATCCAGTACCTCTTGTTCGAGAATCAGCAGCAGCACATGGCACTGGCATCATGTCCCAAATATTAAAGTGGTCACAATTCATAACGCTCTGTGGGGGATGAGTCCCTCTGCTCCTCCAACTGCCCCCTACCCATCCCCTACATGGCCAGCTCGGAAAGGCTTAGGAAACAATCTAAATCAATATTTGTGTGGATCGTTTTACCCAGGATTAGTTCAAGCAAGCCTGGCTCTCCTGATGAGACCGTAAATATCGGACCAGGTCCAGAGTTTTGCTTGTATTGAACCAATGGGATGTGTGAAACGTACTTGTATTTTTATGTGGAGGGACAGATATTGAATAGAGGTGATTGTCTGCTTATTTATTGTTACATTCTCCACAACAATGCGAATTACTTCGTGTTAACCCAGGGTTAAGTTCAACTATTTGAAGCTAAAGATATTATTTTGTAATTTTATTTGTTTTAAACATGGCCCTGTGTGAAATAAACAAGATCTGCCATTGACCAAGTATTTGAGTTTCACGTTCATTATTGATACTTGATTATTTTTCATATGTGTCAGCTACGTATGTGTCGAACACCATGTACACCCTTGAAAACGGAATTGTTCCATATAGGGATTTTGCAGGTGAAACATTTAAAAAAGCAATTCACTAATGGTTCTGAGATCAGCCCGACTAAATGCGTGCTTCCTTAATCAAAGGTAGTTCCTGGGACCATTTTACAAGTGTGCTTAATGTTGGGTTTACGGGGCTGCCAATGGAAGCACGGCTCTGAGTAGCAGGTTCACAGACTAAGCAGCACCCTCCTTTATGGTTGTGGAAACGTGGCACATGACCCCGGTTTATAAGTCTGGGTTCCTGTGATGGGCCCAGACAATTTTTCTTATATATAAATGTCATTTTCGTCTGTGTATGTGTTCACACACACTTGCGAAGGATTTGGCTCTCAAAAGGGGTTTACAAAATAAATAAATAATTCCAGGCACCACGCCGTGAGCCCCGTGGTGAGCAAGCGCTATTCCGTTGTATCATCCCTCAACGTACAAGTACTTAAATTAGCGATTTAGGGGGATTTATTTATTTATTACGTGCGCTCGACCATACCAACTCAAACGCCTTCGATGGGGGGGACTGGCCCTACCAAGTCACGCGCGTTCAGTGGAGGTGAGGGGGACATTTTCTTTCATTTAAAATGCAATAAAATACACAAAACGCTCAGATAACTTATTCACAGTGTGATGTCCCCCCCCCAGCCCAATGCGTGCAGTTACTACTATACACTATAGGCCATAGATATTACTGCACAGCGGGCTGGCCAATCTAGGCGAGTCCGGAGGCTCTGTACGGGACTAGGCCTCACCACGGCGATGTACTATTTTCTTGTATCTTTCGCTAAATTCGCTTTGATAGAAACCAATTCAAATAATTACCTTCCAAATATAACATTTATGTTTTGTGCAGACAACTAATATTTCTATTTCTTGCTTCTTTCGCTAAACTCACGTACATAGAAACCTATTATTTTAATAATCACCTTGGAAATATAAAAATATTTTTTTTGTGTGTTGACAACGAATATTTATAAATTTACTTGGTAATTGTTACTATAGGGGTTGTTCGGGGGCGCTTGTGGCGCCCTGCGCAACCATTTACGGCCTTCGGCCAGGAAAGTCACGAAAATAATTTCACATGAACGACACATTCACGCAAGCACCCAATGCTCCGTTTAGAAGTTTTAAAATGAAACATCTTTGAATTGAACAGGATGTTTTAAAAAGATGGGCCCGATTTAAAATCACTATATCTCTGCAACCACGAACCGCCCATGAATGAAACTCTTACCACTGGAAAGGGCGGGGCATAGAGGGGGCGGGGCATAGAGTTTCAAATGATGACCGCTCGATGCCTCTCCCAGCGCACAAACAGCCCCTAGCCTCAGTCATTCGCAAGACAACGTTGGATAGGTCGCACGGGACCCCAAGACTTGGCGCTACACTCTTTGGCCCCCAAGATCCCCAGACATCACACCCTGCGACTTTTTCTTGTGGGAATACGTCAAAGACCGTGTTTTTGTGCCACCATTTGCGACTAATCTGGATGACCTCAAAACAAAATCACGGCAGCGGTGACTTCAGTGGAAGAAGACACTTTGAGAGGCGTTTGGGGCGAATTCAACTATCGTCTCGATGTTGTCCGTACAGCAGGTGGAGGGCACATAGAGCACTGTTTGTAACTTTTTGTGTAATTGTAACATGTTGCAATCGTGAAATATACTGCTTTGAAATTGTGTCCAATCTTTTGAAACACCCTGTATTATGTTTTTAAAATTGTATTCATGAAAAGCTTATATCATTTTACATCTGGAAAACTTCATTGAATAGGACATTTCGTGTGAATTTTCTCTCGTCGTTAAGTAGATGGCCTTGCTGGGGGTTCGGCTCGACGCGGACCTTTACCTGTTTGGGATTGTGAGATCGAGATAAGGCGACAGAGCTGGCCGTGCGAGAAGACCACCGTCTGCAGATCGATTCCAACGTAATCGAACGTCTGTCCCTGCGCCTCCGTCGTTCATGCAGGAGCGCGTAGGTTTGCAGCGCCCCCTGCATGAAAACGACAGAAAGTGCAGCATTCATCACAGATAAAGTTTTGCGATTATATAAGAGTATTATTCAAGTGTCTAAGTCCTGGTGTGCGTATGAGTACATGTGCGTGTCTGCGACGATGTTAGTGTGTCTGTACGTCCGTGTGTGTGTGCATAAGTCTATATGTGTGTGTGCGTGAGTCCATATGTGTGTGTGTCAGTCGATGTCTCTGTGTGTGTTAGTCAATGTGTGTGCGTGGTGTGTGTGTACACAACTAATATTTAGCTGCTAAATATTACAATATTAATGTGTCTATGTGCGTGTCTGCAACTGTGTGTGTGTACGGCCGTGTATCTGTGTATAAGTCGATGTGTGTGCGAGTCGATGTGTGTGCGTGAGTTCATATGTCCGCGTGTCAGTCGATGTGTGTGTTAGTCAATGTGTGTGCGTGTGTACACAACTAATATTAAACAACTAGGTTACATAATTTTACAATAATGTGTGTCTAAGTCCATGTGTGCGTGTGAGTCCATGTGCGTGTGCATCGATGTGTGTGTGTGGGTCGATGTGTGCTTATGACCGGCTCCAGTTTAACAGCAGAGGTCTCACTCGGAATCAGTCGAGCGGCAATATCTTTTCATCGGTTGCATAACGCTGTGTGGAAGCTACTGGGTCTGTCGCTCCGCACGAAGCTTCAGGTCTTCTCGGCCACAGTCATTCCCTCCCTTCTCTACGCTTGCGAAACGTGGACCCCCCTAATGGAGCATCTTTGCCGGTTGGAAACATTTAGGCTGGCCTGCCTACGATCCATCCTGGGTTTAACCAGGCTGGATTGTGTGAGGAGCTCACAAATTCTCAAAAGATCTGGGCAAAGTCCCATCGGTGAGCTCCTCTGGCAGGCAAGGCTGCGTTGGCTGGGTCATGTAGCCTGCATGCCCAGCTACCGCATGCCTAAACAGCTTTTGTTCGGCTGTATCGAGGGGGCTAAACGGGCACGGCATGGGCTAGAGAAATGGAGTGATGTGGTACAGGAGGACGTGGAGCTGAGTGGACTTGCCGATGACTGGTACCAGCGGTGTCAAGATCGGCCTCTGTGGAGGAGGCTCGTGAAGGACGCTACTGGGCAGTTGGAGGCAGTCGCCCTCCAACAACAACGGAGGGCGGAGGAGCGACGCTCACAACGAGCGGACCGCCGGGTGGCTAAAGCACCGCAAGTTAGCACAGTAGGGGGCACAGGTGGTGCATCAGCCAGTCATCTCAGTCATCTCAGTCAGTCGACCTGTGACACTTGGGTCTGCCCCGTGACCTGCCAGCGGGCGTTCGACACTTCACGTGGCCTCAAGGTGCACATAGCCTGGCACAAGCGTCGTGGTGACGTCACCACCACTTAGTGGCGAATGGCGGTTGTTGTTGTTGTTGTGTGAGTCGACGTGTCAGTCGATGTGTGCGTGAGTTGATGTGTGTGTGTAAGTCAATATGTCTGCGTAGTGGAGCGGTTAGCGCGCTGCGCTATTAACCTGGCGACCAGGGTTCGATTCCCACTCACGGCCAACACCAGTAATGATTATCTGAACCGGTCCTGGGTCTCCCCTAGGTCGACTCAGCCTCAAATGAGTACCTGGTGCGGTGTGTAAACATCGCCACTGGGGAGACAAAGGCGGTCGGGCGTGGTGCTGACCACCCACCCCCTCATGTACCGTTCCGGCCTTCATAGTTTCTCGCTAACAGCACTTGCCCCTACAGTCTGCTAAGGCTATATGGGGGGTCTTTGTCTTTGTGTGCGAGTCCATGTGTTAGTCGATGTGTATGTGTGAGTCGCGATGTGTGTGTGTGACTCACTGTGTGTGTGCAAGTCGATGTGTCTGTGTGTGGGTCGATGTATGGATGTGTGCGAGTCCATGTGTGTGTAGGTCGATGTGTGTGTGTGTAAGTCGATATTTCTGTGTGTGAGTCGATGTGTGTGTAAGTCCATGTGTGTGTGTGAGAGAGTCGCTGTGTGTGTGAGTCGATGTGTGTGTGTGTGGGTCCATGTGTGTGTGTAGGTCGATGTGTGTGTAGGTCGATGTGTGTGTAGGTCGATGTGTGTGTGTGCGTAAGTCCATGTGTAGTAGGTTCAATTCAGGCGGACATTGGAACTTTGGAGGCAACACTTTATTAGCTAAACACAACGGGTAACTCTTAACATTAGCAGGATAACGACATAGGGTGGTGGTAACCACCGTTCCTAACTTAGCGAACACACGGGGATACTACATTTCTGGACTGGAGACCGAGGATCGTAGATGGTGGCTTCATCCCAGAGTTGACCCAGCAGAACCGCACAGAACAGCCCCAGCTCTCCGTCCACGCCCCGCTTAGAACCACTCCGGCACCACCCCAGGCCATGCCTTCCTTCCCGATCCTTCGGGAAGGCCCGAACCCCAACCACGTGGACCCCCCTGGTGGCCCTGGCCCCCCTTTATCCGGTCACGTGTCCTGTTGGGTTCACGCAGAGTGTCACGGCCCGACACGACCCCCGTGACACCTGCCTGCAGCCCCCATTCTACTACACTACACATGTGTGTGTGTGTACGTCGATGTGTGTGTGTTAGTCCATATGTGTGTGTGTAGTTCGATGTGTGTGTGAGTCTATGTATGTGTGTGTTTAAGTCGATGTGTGTGTAAGTCGATGTGTGTGTAAGTCGATGTGTGTGTGAGTCGCTGTGTAAGTCGATGTGTGTGTGTACATCGATGTGTGTGTGTAAGTCCATGTGTGTGTGTGTAGTTCGATGTGTGAGTCTATGGATGTGTGTAAGTCGATGTGTGTGTTTAAGTCGATGTGTGTGAGTCGCTGTGTGTATGTCGATATTTGTGTGTATAAGTCGATGTGTGTGTGTGTGTGAGTCGATGTGTGTTTGAGTCCATATGCGTGTGCGTGACAGTCGCTGTGTTTGTGTGTGTAAGCCCATGTGTGTGTGTGTGTGCGTGAGTCGATGTGTGTGTGTGTGAGTTGATGTGTGTAAGTTGATGTGTGTGTGCATCGATCTACGTGTGTTTCTGAGTTGATGTGTGTATGTGAAAGTCGATGTGTGTCAGTCGATGTGTGTGTGTGAGTCAATGTGTGTAAGTCGATGTGTGTGTGTGGCTCTATGTGCGTGCGTGAGTCCGGCAAAACAACCTCCTACCTTTCGATTTAAAGCATTCGTGACTGCAGGGATTCATCTTCTTGGTTCTTTCGGTAAAGTCACGTAGAAGGGAAGTAATAAAATAATAAAAATAAAACATAATAAAACAATTCTCACGACGTTTCGGCTACAACGCAAGCAGCCGTCTTCAGGTGAAGAATGAGACAATGCCAAGCTAGGAGCTTATATATAAGCTGCGTTGGAGGTGGAGGAAAGAGCGCCTTAACAAAAGGAATGTGCATGTGAAGAGGAATTTAGCATATTCATGGAAAATGCGTAGGAGGTGGGCGGGGGGGTTTCAAAGTCATATTATGCCCATGCATTATGCAGGATCAACAGCACCAAGGAGGGGGGGGGTGCAGGGATTAGCAGTAACAAAGGAAAGGAATGTTAATGATATGTAGCTGCAGTTACTCAACCACCACGTAGAAAACTAAAGTATAAACTACATAAAAAACTAAAGTATAAATAGCATAGCACCATCAGTATACTTACTATACTCTACACTAAGCTGAGTTACTAACAGCAAGTAATACATTACAATTCTACGTCGTAAAAATTATATAATATGCTTCCATCTAAACTTTATTCTATTGCATCAACGAGCATATACCGTACTATATACTGCCAACATTAAATTATATACTGTATTGCTGTAAACCAACCTATATCTTATACATTTAATATAACACTATGTATTATTCTACCCACCCTAATGTGTGTCGAAATGGTTTATTACGTCCTTCCAATGATTGCTAAGCCAGAATCCATCTTCTCGGTTAAAATTGTCTCTGTGTTTGTATATGTGGATCGCCTCATGAACGAATCTCTCATGATAGCCAGATGGCTTGCAGAGAACCTCTGTCTTGGAGAAGTCAATGTCATGTGAGCCCACTGAATTGTAACAGTGATCTGCCACGGCTGAGGTGTTTGTCCTACCGTGTTTCAGGTCTGCCTTATGTTCACGGATGCGGTCCGAGACATGTCGTTTGGTTTCTCCAATGTAACTGCTACCACAGAGGCAACTTAGTTTGTAGACGCCAGGGTACTGTATGTCTGGAACCACATCTTTTACAGACGGGACCAGATCACGGATTTTATGTACTGTGTTGAATCGGACCTGGATCTTGTGTTTAATCAGGATTTTGGAGATCTTTTTTGTGACCCCAGCAATGTAGGGTAAGGTGATGGTCTTGAAAGGCTCCTCAACAGGATCCTTCTTGATGGTTGGAGTGATGGCTTTGCGGATTGTGTAGTCGGAGTAACCATTAGCCTTAAGAGCTTGGCGTACGTGTTTGAGTTCACTGGAAATGTGTTCATGGTCGGAGATGCATTGGGCTCTATGATATAGAGTCTTGATGAGGGAATTCTTCTGGGATGGATGGTGGTGGGAATCCGGTTTTAGATAAGCATCCGTGTGGCTTTCCACACGGATGCTTATCTAAAACCGGATTCCCACCACCATCCATCCCAGAAGAATTCCCTCATCAAGACTCTATATCATAGAGCCCAATGCATCTCCGACCATGAACACATTTCCAGTGAACTCAAACACGTACGCCAAGCTCTTAAGGCTAATGGTTACTCCGACTACACAATCCGCAAAGCCATCACTCCAACCATCAAGAAGGATCCTGTTGAGGAGCCTTTCAAGACCATCACCTTACCCTACATTGCTGGGGTCACAAAAAAGATCTCCAAAATCCTGATTAAACACAAGATCCAGGTCCGATTCAACACAGTACATAAAATCCGTGATCTGGTCCCGTCTGTAAAAGATGTGGTTCCAGACATACAGTACCCTGGCGTCTACAAACTAAGTTGCCTCTGTGGTAGCAGTTACATTGGAGAAACCAAACGACATGTCTCGGACCGCATCCGTGAACATAAGGCAGACCTGAAACACGGTAGGACAAACACCTCAGCCGTGGCAGATCACTGTTACAATTCAGTGGGCTCACATGACATTGACTTCTCCAAGACAGAGGTTCTCTGCAAGCCATCTGGCTATCATGAGAGATTCGTTCATGAGGCGATCCACATATACAAACACAGAGACAATTTTAACCGAGAAGATGGATTCTGGCTTAGCAATCATTGGAAGGACGTAATAAACCATTTCGACACACATTAGGGTGGGTAGAATAATACATAGTGTTATATTAAATGTATAAGATATAGGTTGGTTTACAGCAATACAGTATATAATTTAATGTTGGCAGTATATAGTACGGTATATGCTCGTTGATGCAATAGAATAAAGTTTAGATGGAAGCATATTATATAATTTTTACGACGTAGAATTGTAATGTATTACTTGCTGTTAGTAACTCAGCTTAGTGTAGAGTATAGTAAGTATACTGATGGTGCTATGCTATTTATACTTTAGTTTTTTATGTAGTTTATACTTTAGTTTTCTACGTGGTGGTTGAGTAACTGCAGCTACATATCATTAACATTCCTTTCCTTTGTTACTGCTAATCCCTGCACCCCCCCCCCCCCTTGGTGCTGTTGATCCTGCATAATGCATGGGCATAATATGACTTTGAAACCCCCCCGCCCACCTCCTACGCATTTTCCATGAATATGCTAAATTCCTCTTCACATGCACATTCCTTTTGTTAAGGCGCTCTTTCCTCCACCTCCAACGCAGCTTATATATAAGCTCCTAGCTTGGCATTGTCTCATTCTTCACCTGAAGACGGCTGCTTGCGTTGTAGCCGAAACGTCGTGAGAATTGTTTTATTATGTTTTATTTTTATTATTTTATTACTTCCCTTCTACGTGACTTTACCGAAAGAACCAAGAAGATGAACCTCCTACCTCCTCGCGGTGCCGGACGGGCAACACTGTCGTGGGCAGTGCTGTGTGGGGAGGTCCAATGCCCATTGGCCTCTCCCCTCATGGCGTCTGTGACCACCACAGTGGCTAAACAGGGGCTCTGGACGGGTGCGAGGGGCTGGTAACGCCTCCACCTTCAATTAATTACCACTAAACAACGATATAAACATGAAACAAATAAGCTTGTGCCTGAGGCCCCGGGGGGACAGGCTTTTATGACGTCTCCTGGCCAAACCCCATTTGGCGGAGCCAGGAGATTGAATCTTCACCCTCGGGGCTCCTTCAGAAACAACGAAAAACCATTGCGGATGGCCACGTGGAATGTTCGAACGCTCACTGCGGAGGAGAGGCTGCCACTCCTTTGTCGGGAGCTGGACCGGTACCGCCTGGATCTCTGTGGCATTCAGGAGGTCCGGTGGACCGGTTCTGGCTCCTGCCACCATGAGGGGTGGACAGTCCTCCACTTGGGGCAGGAGACTGCCAAACAACAGGGTGTGGCTCTTCTTCTGAACAAAAGAATGAAGGGGGCGTGGGAGCGTGGCAGTGAGGTAGTGGGAAACTGTAAGCCCCAGGATACTTTGGGCTCGCCTTCCCATCAACCGGAGGCAAGGAGTGGTGGTCGTGGTTACTTATGCCCCCACCGAAGACGAACATCCGTGGAGGGATGCAGGCAAAGCCGATGAGTCAGATGCCTTCTATGACCTCCTGTCACAGGTGCTGACTAAAGTGGCCACTCGGGACAGAGTCATCTTGTTGGGTGACTTCAATGCCCGAGTTGGTCATGATGCTGGCACCTGGTCTGGAGTGATTGGAAGGCATGGGCCAGATCAGCTCAATAACAACGGTAGGAGGCTGCTAGATTTTTGTGCAGCCCATGGGCTTGTAATTACCAACACGCTCTTCCGGCATCGGCGCATCCACACATCATGGATGCATGCCGGGTCCAAGCAAGAACATCTGCTGGACTACATAGTGACGGACCAGTGGATGCGAGCCCATGTCCTTGACACCAGGACCTACCATGGAGCTGATCTGCCCTCTGACCATCGACTAGTCATCTGTAAGATGCGCCTGCCATTCTTCCACTCCGGTGGTGGGTGTACACCCAGGACCCCATTCCAACAAAAAGTGGCCTGGTCTCAGTTAGCTGATGAAAGTTGCAAGCGAGAATTTCATCATCGCTTGCAGCTGGGGTTGGCATCGTCCCCCACTCCTCCTGATGTCGAGGGTAAATGGGCGAGGTTTAGGACTGACTCATGCAGCTGAAATGGCTGCTTTGGGGATGCGGTCCAGACCTCCCCAGAAACCCTGGCTGACAGAGGAGGTGTTCAGGTTAATTGAGAAGAAGCGACAGGCCCACTCTCATCGGCTACAGCATCCCACATCAGAGAATGAGGTTTACCGCAGCCTTCGCTCGGAGGTTCGGAGAGCCGTAAGGCGCTGCAAGGATGGGTGGTGGTCGCGGGTTGCTGAGGAGATGGAGTCTGCCTCAGTGGCCCGCGATCACAAATCACTATTTAACTCCATCAAAAAAGTAACCTGCAGCACCACACCTATTACCATCATTAGGGGAAAAAACGGTGATCCAATCTCCGACCCCCAGGAACAGGTTTGCAGATTTGCTGAGCATTTCTGTGAGGTCCTGGGGGAGGGAAAATCTCTCAGTCAGGAAAACATCATGGCACAAAGTGGGGATAACCCTGCTGAGGCTGCGGTGCCTCAAATAATGGAAGAGGTCACCCCCTGTGAGTGGCTGGCTGAGGTGCCATCTGTTGAGGAAGTACTGAAGGCGATCCGGAGTCTGAGACCAGGAAAGGCACCGGGCAGAGATGATCTCCCAAGCGAAATGCTGAGGGAGGGTGGCGTTTGTGCACAGACTGCCCTATATGACATCATAACAACAGTTTGGACCACTGGACGGGTTCCGCAGGATTGGAAGGATGCCCTGGTGGTCCCCCTCTTTAAGAAGGGGGGCCGCACAGACTGTAACAACTACAGGGGAATCTCACTCCTCAGTGTGCCGGAAAAGGTCCTGGCAAGGATTATTTAACATCGCCTTGCTAGGCACGCTGAGGAGAGGCTTGCGGAACCCCAATGCGGTTTCAGGAAAGGGCGGTCCTGCACAGATGCCATATTTTCTGTCCGTCTGCTACAGCAGAGGTGTAGGGAATTCCAAAAATATCTACATCTCTGCTTTATTGACCTGGTCAAGGCCTATAATACCATCAGTAGGCCTGGGCTCTGGGTTGTTCTTCGTGCTTTCGGAGTCCCTGACCCTCTGCTCACGATCATTAAGGACCTTCATGATGGTGAGCGGGCCTGGGTAAAACTACGTGGCCGGGAGTCGGAGCCTTTCCCTGTACACCTTGGGGTGCGACAGGGATGTCCTCTGGCTCCTACATTATTTAACATCTATTTCGACTGCGTAGTTCGTGAAGCCTTCAATAGCTGTACCGGGGGAATTTCCATTTGGTACAGATATAATGGGAGGCTGATCGACGCCCGGGTGCGATCAAGGGATGGCTCCCTATTGGTCAACCACGTTATGTATGCCGATGATTTGGTAATAGCTGCTCATTCAGAAGAGGAGTTGGAGACGCTGCTGCTGAGATTGGAGCGTGCCACTAAGAGGTGGAGCCTTACCATCAGCCCCACCAAAACTAAGCACCTGCCTGGGTATTTTGTACCATTGGACACTCCACCCCCACAACTCCCAATCGGTGATGGGGCAGTTGTGGAGAGAGTGGAGAGTTTCCCATACCTGGGCAGTGTGCTTATGACCGGCTCCAGTTTATCAGCAGAGGTCTCACTCCGAATCAGTCGAGCGGCAATATCTTTTCATTGGTTGCGTAACGCTGTGTGGAAGCTACCTGGTCTGTCGCTCCGCACGAAGCTTCAGGTCTTCTCGGCCACGGTCATTCCCTCCCTTCTCTACGCTTGCGAAACGTGGACCCCCCTAATGGAGCATCTTCGCCGGTTGGAAACATTTAGGCTGGCCTGCCTACAATCCATCCTGGGTTTAACCAGGCTGGATTGTGTGAGGAGCTCACAAATCCTTGAAAGATCTGGGCAAAGTCCCATCGGTGAGCTCCTCCGGCAGGCAAGGCTGCGTTGGCTGGGTCATGTAGCCGGCATGCCCAGCTACCGCATGCCTAAACAGCTTTTGTTCGGCCGGATCGAGGGGGCTAAATGGGCGCGGCACGGGCTAGAGAGGAGATGGAGTGATGTGGTGCAGGAGGACTGGTACCAGCAGTGTCAAGATCGGCCTTTTTGGAGGAGGCTCGTGAAGGACGCTACTGGGCAGTTGGAGGCAGTCGCCCTCCAGCAACAACGGAGGAAGGAAGAGCGACGCTCACAACAACGAGCGGAGCGCCGGGTGGCTAAAGCACAGCAAGTTGGCACAGTAGGGGGCACAGGTGGTGCATCAGCCAGTCATCTCGGTCAGTCGACCCGTGGCACCTGGGTCTGCCCCGTGACCTCCTGCCAGCGGGCGTTCGACACTTTACGTGGCCTCAAGGTGCACTTGGCCTGGCACAAGCGTCGTGGTGACGTCACCGCCACTTAGTGGCGAATGGCTGTTGTTGTTGTTGTGAGTCAATGTGTGTGTGCGTGAGTCTATGTGCGTCAGTCGATGTGTGTGTGTGTGTACGTCGATGTGTGTGTGTAAGTCCATATGTGCGTGTGTGTTGTTGGATGTGTGTGAGTCGATGTATGTGTGTTTAAGTTGATGCATGTGTAAGTCGATGTGTGTGTGAGTCGCTGTGTGTGTGTGTGAGTCACTGTGTGTGTACGTCGATATGTGTGTGTGTAAGTCGATGCGTGTGAGTATGTGTGTGTTTGAGTCCATGTGTGTGTAAGTCGATGTGCTTGTGTGTGGGTCGATGTCTTTGTGTGTAAGTCGATGCGTGTGTGTGCCTTTTTCGCCCGGGCAGCGCCGGGTGCTTCCCGCGAGTAATATGTAATTATTGACCCAGGAAAGCCATACAGAATCCAAACACTTTGGTGGTAATGTGTTTTACTTTCATACCGTATCTTGCACAGTTTAGATAGTCTCAGGCTGGTTGAGAAATATATCTGGGTGGTTTGCTGTGGAAAAGCTGGCGACCTGGCTAGACCCACAAGGCTGAACAATCATTGCGTGATCGCTAACGGTGCCATCGTGCAAATCTCTCCCAATGTACCAATGGAACTACAAGAGCAAAGTCCATGTCCACTCAATTGGCAAATGTAGGGCAGTTTAAGAGCCACAACACAGTTAAATACTAGTTTTATAGGTAGACGTTCATAACCAATTTTCATGGTTTATAATTAGTTTATTTTGGGTTAAATGGTCATGTAGGTATTGTCAATGTTAACCATAAACCTCCGCCCGACAGATCCAATCATATCAAGTTGTCACGTGGGGGCGAATATGCTGAGTGGTTTGGTTGACCAACAAAACTAGAAAAGCCCAAGCAGAATGCTGACAATGCTTATATGACATTTTGCTGGAGATTACACCCAGCATCATCAAGCGTTTAACAAAAGCTCATACTCTTGCATAAAAGAGCTTCCTGATGTGGGTCTTCAAAAGCTGAGCTGTTATTAAATGCCTGATGATGCTGGCTATAATCTCCAGCTAAAGGTCGAATACAAATTGTAAACATTTTACTTTTTAATGTGGCACATTAGGAATGGATCACTCTTTTAAGTATGTCCTTGTGCAGCAAGGGAGTAAAGTGTGGTTCTGTGAAAGTCCTGATGGGCTGTGCAGTGCATCAATGCATGTATGTACAGCAGCATGTGATGACTGAGTCGGGCCTGTAAGGTGGCTGGCAGGGTTATTGAATGACCACGCGGATATACCAGTCACATGGTTAATGGCGACTCGGGCGCAAGGCTGGTTGTAACACACGTGTTGTTGCATTTTACAGGTAAAGGACCCAAATGTTGTTTTTGATCGTTATATAAATGTTCTAGACTTGTTCTAGACTTGTTCTAGACTTTAAGCCTTTGCTTTGAATTGTTCGTTTGTGATATATGCAATTAGAGGCGTTTTAGCACTGTGCATTGTAAAGGGATGACGCACTGTAATTAGTTACTGTCATTGTAATTCTCTAACTCTAATACTGTTTAGTCTATAACCATGCCCATGTACCCAGAGTATGACTACTTGCAATGCTATTGAGAATAGAACACATGTAAAGTAGTAAGCTGTACAACGGTGAGATACAGTACGTATACTGTACACATACAGTACATATAATGGGTGTAATATACCGATATAAGTGGATGGTATAGATAGACATACAGCTTAGGATTAAAGTAATAGTCGAATAGTGATGTGCAAATGCGATTGTCAAAGACAAGGATGGTTTATCAGTAGTAGAATTGGGTTTAAGAGAAAGGGTTAATGAATAACCGTACGTGTAAACCAGTCACATGGTTAATGGCGACTCGGGCGCAAGGCTGGTTGTAACACACGTGTTGTTGCATTTTACAGAGTGACGGTGCTGTTCTTCCCAAGATTAATATTAACCATAATAAATAAATGTGCTTGCCCTCGATTTGGAGCACCTGCCCACGTCCTTCATTTCGAGTGTGCAACATTAACATTCCTCCAGTTTTGCTGATAAACCAAATCGATTGGCACATTTCCACCCAAGTTACAACATAATTTGATTGGCTCTCCAGTGGTGGAGGGCTATATTAAAAAATGTACATACCAATACGATCTAACCCAAAATAAACTAATTATGAATCATGGTTAAACACAATACAGTATAATAAAACTGGCACTGTTTAAGGAAAGAAAAAAAATAATAATAACACTAGTATTAAAGTGTATATAGATATGTTCACAATATTGATTAATGTACTGGAAGAGGTATAAGTTGGCAGTAAAACTTTGTCCGGCTTTAGTCTCTGGACAAGGTGGCAGCCCTGGTCCACCCCAACCAGCAGGAGCCAACGCGGCGTCTGCAAGGCGGCAGAGGGACGGTGACTGCTGCTACCTCTGCAGGAAGCCTGCGAGGATGGGCAGCACGTGCTTGCGGGTAGCAGAGTGTGTGCCTTGCTGGAAGCTGGACACCACGGGGCACCTGCTCTCCATCGCACGCAGCTGCAAGTCGGGGCTATCGGCCGCCTGCAATGCCCCACAGATCTACACGAAGAAAAACCATGAGTCGGTGAGAGCAAAACATCATAACATATATATGAAGTTTAATCTATGTACAACTAGAGTGCATTATATATGAACCAGCGATGTATACCATCTAATTATGTATTTGATTTGTTTGGGTACGATGTTCATTGCATAAATGCATACTGTGTATGTTATAGATTTAACACATTAATAGATGTGTCAGTATGTGTTTGCCAAGTATGTGTGAACGGATACCATGGACACCCCTGAAAATGAAATGTTCCATCTCAAAGAGAAATTTCAGATGAAATATGTACACATATATTTCCCAACCAGGTGAGAACGAGAGCGACCAAGACCTTGACTCAGTCGTAAGAGTGACATTGGTCATCAAAATAAATCAAGCAAATATCACACAGGTCACTTGGCAAATGAGAAGATCCCAACCTCGCAAGTTCCCAACTGGTTAGACTAACTCCACTTGAGACTACATTTGAATCTGCGGTTACCCAGACACACCTGCGCCTGCAGTGCTCCACAGCAGCTGTACACAGCCACCTGTCGAGAGGGCATGGGGCTCCCCTCCGGGAAGGAGACCGCCATGAGCACGAGTGCAGCGTAGCCATCAGCCGGACCCCGGGCCTGACAGAAAGCGCGCAAGTCTTCCTCCAGTTGCGGTCGCCCCAGGTATTCCTGTCGCAGAAGAGAAACCGACGGTTGGGAGAGGGGGCTCAGCTTTGGGAGGTGGGGGAAGTCCTATTCTCAATTAGAATGAAAAATGATTGCACCCGTTGCATAGCTTCCGTCTCGCAGTGCGCTCACCTACACGTAGCTCAATCTATTACTTGGCTGGTTATTAATCCTGGGCCAGGTGACTTTCCTGTGTGTCACTGTGCTGGCTGTGGGTCGTTTGTATCCCACTCCTGCCATAAATTTTCATTAAAGTCACCGGTAATCGACCGCCAACGGTGCTATTCAACACCGTGTGTGCATACGTGCGTTGTGTGCGTGTGACCGAATGAACGAACTCGTTTTATGTTTTGAAATTGAAGTGAAGCGAATAACATCAGCTGTCTGGCATACTGTGAACATTTCACAGGCCCAGTGCATTTCACAAATAAACTCAAAGAGCTGTCCTCTTCAAATTGCTATTAAAGTGGTGTTCAACATCTGTTTGCAGACCTAAGCCTGTGGTGGAAATTCTGCATTTTATGGTGTGGGCGAGTCTATCCACAGGACAACCACTGTTGATTTCCCCACAAAGTGGTACTCATTCTATCACTCTGAGAGGGATGAGGGGCTGACTTATCCCCCAACCAGTATTTGAACCCACGACCTCCTGCATACCAGGCGAGGGAATTAACATCTTAGCACCGCGGCGGCGACGACACATTCAAACACACGTGCGGCTGACGACGGCACAAGCGTGGTTCACAGGTGTCCCGCATGCAGGCGATGTCAGCGGGGTGATGCACATTCATACAATTACAAGGGCTAGGTGTGACCCAGGTTTGACCCAGACAGTCCCTTGGGTTGCCAGTCAGTCCAGGACTTGGCACCTGCGTTCAGGTGCCAAAAGTTGATTTGTACCGTGACGGTATTGTGTTGTACTTTTCTACAGTATTCTTTACAATTTAGAAAGACCCAGCTGGCTGAGAAATATATCTGGGTTTGCTCTGTGGAAAAACTGGTGACCTGACCCACAAGGCTGAACAATCATTGCGTGATCACTCACCCCACCATCGTGCAAATGTCCTCCCCAAATGTACCAATGCAAGAACACTCATTTGGCAAATCCTGGGCAGTTTCAAAGCCACAAGACAGTTAACATTGTATATTAAAATGTAATACTGTTTTAGTTAATATATATAACGACACCACTATTAAATCGTGAGTTGATATGTTTGCAATATTGACTTATTTACTGGAAAGAAATAAGAAATAACTGTAATAAAACAATGCTCAACTTTCACATCAAGAGCCTAAATGCTCCAATTAAGCAGCATAACAGTACAATGATCAACGTGACTCCACGTCTCCGCAGCACCGAGTGCTCGTCTGGTATTAAAGAAACTTATTGTGAATCGGAGAGATGCACAGCATATGCTCGTTCCTACAGCGGAGACTCACAGCATGCATATGTAGAATGAGACGATGACAAACTACTTCAAGGAAGTTAAAATCTCGTTATTAATTTAATTTGACTCAATTTCTTAAATCCTCAGGAACCCAATTTGTCATTTTTACTGTAGCGCAACTTTCATTTTAACTGACGATATTAAAACCTTTCCCGGCATAGCATCATTCTGAATTTAATGGAGCCCATTAAAGTTGATTAGTAGGCCGAGCAGAAGAGGCTGGGTGAGCACAGTATCAGGCCAGCTGGGTCGCAGCAGCTACCAATGAATCACCTCCGCCCAAACCCAACAACACCCATCACCGCACCCCCACCGTACCCCCACCATACCCTCACCAACACCCCTACCCCTCAAATCAAAGCCAGCAAACTGTCAAAAGCAAACCGAGGATCTAAAACATCACTCATTCCCATCCACCACCAATAACACAGTCACTCCCATCCACCACCACCGCCCCTATTTAACATAACACTCACTCCCATCCACCACCAATAACACAATACTCCTCCAACCTAGCATCGCCACCACTATCTTAGCAAGAATCATTCCCATCCACCACTACTTAACACAACACACACTTACATCCACCACGACCACCTAACTCACACTCCCATGCACTACCAGTAATTAAAACATCACACGCTCACAGCCACACACTCCCATCCAAAACTGCTCAGAAAACACTATTGAGATCCTGGGATGAAATGCAAGCCCAAAAGCACAGCTCTCGAGCCAATTTGGCGTAGGGTTGACATGCTGCCAATGGAATGTAGGCTCAAGAGTCAGCCCCATTTACAAACGGAGCCAGCACACTTTTTCGTGATTATTGCCTGGTATGGGTATGTGCCCCTATATCAGTGTTGTTCATCGCAAGGCCCGCGGCCCACTGGCGGCCCCTGGTAGCTTTTAGTGCAGCACCTGGCGTGCGGCATCTGACAATACACAAATGTGAAAACACCCCATCATACTGTTAAACCCAATGGGGTTTCAAATGTATAGCGGTCCTCAAACTGATGTCTTATCTGCGAAATTGCCCCCCATCTGAAAGTTAGTGAAGAACACTGCCCTATACAGGGTAGCTACTCTGCTCTTTAAGGCACTCACGCCTC
Source organism: Lethenteron reissneri (assembly GCF_015708825.2). Taxonomy (NCBI): domain Eukaryota; kingdom Metazoa; phylum Chordata; class Hyperoartia; order Petromyzontiformes; family Petromyzontidae; genus Lethenteron; species Lethenteron reissneri. The sequence goes on along the minus strand of NW_026890806.1, from coordinate 24,421 downwards.
TTCACCCCAGAGAGTCAGTGCCGTGTTGAAGAAGAGAGATCATTGAACAAAGCATGAAAGATGGTAGAAACCAAGGACTGGCCCGAACGCAGGTATGTCGCTCGTAACATACAACATGCCACATACAACATTGCTCATCACCCTGCCATACGAGGAAGAAGATGGCATTAAATACCTTAGCGTCCATTACTGAACACCTCCGGAGCCCTCCACTGAGACCACAGGTGACCTTCCCCAAGCTCGACTACACATCGCTGCTTCTGCACGCCGTCTCTGTTTCACAACCCTAAACCATAGGCGTCTTGTCTGCTTGTTTGTTGTTACTTATATTCTCCACAACGATGCTCATGATTGCTTTGTGTTATGTATAACAAGCATTTCGTCATCATAAGGAACCACTTGCTGACTGGGAAGAAAATGTGCTCCTAAGAGTAGTTCACCTGAACAGGTTTAGTGGTTGCGGTGTGGAGGTATCACAAAGAAGGCAAGAGAGCGTTGCGCGCTCCTGCACCACCACTCGTCATAAACGGGTGTCGTTTAGGTGCGTCTTGTTATAACGAGCTCGTGCCATGTGTAGATTTGCGTCGATCTCGGACCCATTTTATCTCCGACTTAAAACAGTACAAGCATTAATGACAATAATGGGTGATGCAGTCAATGCCCTTGATTGGTGTCCACCCTAACCAACAATTTAGTCCACCATAACTATGGCTGTGGCATTCTTTGTGAAAAATATTGAGCAGCAAATCCAACAAATTACCTCTTTGTGGAACTTGGAATTCTCAAAGATCCACTTTTACATGTCTATATGTATATACAGTAGAACCTCGGAGATCGAACGCCCCAGAACTTCAACAATTCGGTGATCGAACACAGTTTTGGAACGAATTAAGTTCGATCTCCGAGGTACCACTGTATGTTGAACTTATTTCCAACCGAATTTGCCAACCACGCTAATCGGGGGTGCGGAAATTTTATAAAATATATATTTTTATAACAGAATTGGAATTTTGAATATTTGTATATAAAGGCACAATGCTTATGATATATACTAATCATTAAGATGATACAAGCACAAGCAATACTGGTGAGGGCTGTGTCTGAATCAACAGACATGACTGTGATGCACGAGGCAGCGTTGTCATGGCCCCTGTCCTCACCAAGGCCTCCCTGGTGCACGGCCACTCGCTCCCATCCCCATGCAGCATGTACAATATCTTTTCGCTTGTTTCGTGACGGGTACTGCAAGATCCGACCATGTCTTTCCGGTCCTCGCTGAGCTGCATTGGCTTCTGGTTGCCGATCGGATACATTGTAAGGTCGCACTCAGTGCACACAAAGTGCTTGCCACAAATGAACCACGACACCTCGCTGATCTCGTCAAGGAGCATAAACCATCACGCCAACTCTGGTCATCCTCGCAGCGGCTTTTGGCTAACGATTGAACAAAGACTGTCACTGCATCGCGAGCCTTCAGATTCGCTTCTGCAGCCATCTGGAATGCTCGTCCTTCCGATATTAGGAAGCCACTGGAGCTAAGCACTTTTAAAAGCAAAGTGAAAACTAATTTCTTTAGTACTACTACTTTGTTGTCCTTCCCCCACACCTCCGAATAGCACGGACAGTAGGCTACGTACGGTGCAAGAGAAACCCAACATACACGCATACTACAGCACGGCCACGCCAGTGTAGCCCCACGAATCCAGGCGCCTTTTAGAAGCCGCTCGTTATATTAACCACTAAATAATCGTCAGCATCTTAGTAGAGAATATAACAGGCCTCCTAAAACTGTAGATTCGCTATAAATAGCGCCACATATCTACAAACTAAGCCTGGCTGCGTCTACAAACTAGTGAGTGCGCGGAGTGCGCAGTTGCGTAATCCGCGGCAAGACGTACCGCATCGTTATACCGAGCATTGCAGCTGCAGCAACATGGGAGGGAAGAAAGTGGCGACGCCGTTCCAATCCTCACACACCCTTCAGTATGGGATGGAGCTCATCACGACGGAGGCCAATGGCGCGCAGTCCTGTCGTTGCTTGTTCTGTGTTCACCAAGGCCGTGATGTGGTCGAGGTGACGGGCGACTCGGGCCGCAAGCGCAAGAACCGCACCGACATCGAGTACTTCACGAAGCCGTTCCTGCCGCATCAGTACCGCCACCATCTTGAAGGGCGGCACGAGGAACCGTGGATGCTCTACCAGACGCTGTCGCCCGATGAGAAGAAGAGCTACTTCAACGGCATGGCCAAGCGCACCAACACGCTCCACAACTACATGGACCTGTCGACCGCGTCGATCGACTACGTGATCCAGAACAGCATCATTGAGACAATTATCGGGGACTTGTTCTTTCGCGATGACGACGAGGACAGCGGCAACGACAACGACGACGAGGACGCGGCCGCAGCCATCGCCAAGAAGGCCGCCAAGAAGGCCAAGGAGAAGGTCAACGCGATGAAGCTGTTCGTCAAGAAAGTGAACATCGAGAAGGGGACGTATACGTACACGGCAACAATCAAGAACGAGATGCGCTTCGAGCTCGCCATGGACCACGTCGGTGTCTGCATGTCGTTCCGTCAAACGGCTGCTGCCATCGATCATGCCAGGATCCGCACCAACACGCCGAAGCTGCAGGGCATGAACGACCTCATCGTCGCACAGTCAGTCCGTGTTCTGGTGGCCTACGGGCTGCAGATGATCGCCAGGATAATCGACGATCCATCGGTGTGGGCCTTCTCTCTGGCTGGCGACGGCAGTACTCACCGCGGCCAGTCGTTCTTCGACCTGCGCACCCGCGTTTGTTACCGCGGCTTCCTCGTCAATCTGCACCTGGTCGCGATCCCTATGTTCGAGCGTCACACTGCTCAGAACATCTTCCACATGCTCGTCAAGTTCCTCGACGCGCTGTATTCCAACTGGCGCGCCAAGCTGATCGGCTTTTCATCGGACGGCGAGAATACGATGACTGGGCGTCATGGGGGGCTGGTGACGCTCATTGTGAAGGAGGCCGAGAACGACGTCATTCGAATCTGGTGTCCGCCTCATCAGATCGATATTGTGGTCAAGAAATCCGCCGAGTGCGTCTTCGATGGCAGCTGGGTGAAGATCGTGTACGACTTTTCGGTGTACCTCCGCACCCAAAACAACCTGATCATCAAGATGAAGGTCAAGTGCCCCAGGAAGGCGAACCGATGGGCCAATCTCGGGAACGTGCTCAAGTTCTACAAGCAGTACCGCCGAGCATTGATCGAGTACACTACTGAGAACCCCGCGAAGCTGCCCACCGCCGATTGGTGGGTTCTTACCTACGCGCTCGCACCCGCCATCGACGCCATCAACATCACTATCGTCCAGCTCCAGAGCCAGTCGCTGCTCATCGCGCAGCAGGAGGAGCATATTCAGTCGCTTATCGGGTCGCTCACCGTTTTGTTCAGTGTTGAGATTGTTGATGGCGTCAACAATCATGATGAGGCGTACGTGTCGTATCATGATCAGTCGATGCGCATCGCGTCTGCCGCGATCATTGCCCACATTGAGGACCAGGGATCGTTTGCGCAGGAGAGCTACGAGGGTCTCAATGAGGTCGACAAGACAAGGATCGTCAAGGAGATCTCGATATATGCGATGACGCTGATCGCGGGTCTCAACGACGTCAAAGCAGAGCGTAACGACGCCAATCGAGCGCTCGACCAGGATGCGGCGCCCATGATGCCCGCTCAGCTCGTGAAGATGCGTCCTGGTGTGTTCGTGAAGGACGTGCTGGCAGTGCGTCGCGTGCATGTTACGAAATTCTGGTCAGCTGTGAAGGTCGACATGGTCGAGGAGGAGCATCGCCAACTGGTCAAGCTCTACAAGGAGGACACGATCATTCACGACGCCATCAACAAGCACACCAACACGACGACATTCAACGACGCGTGGGATGTGCTGCCGAGTGGTTTCGACAACCTCCGCGCTTTCAGCGGCGGATTGGCATCGGTGCTCGCCAACACGACGGCGGTCGAGTCGGACTTCTCGATACTCAAGTGGGAACTCGACGAGTTCCGCAGTTCTATGATGCATCTGTCCCTTGAGGGCATCTTCCAGACAAAGCAGCGTCGCCTCCTGGTGTCGTTGCTTCGTTAGCGAGCGTAAATCAATGAAACAATGGGGCTCAATAGATGATCTACATTTATTCTACAAACTAATCCTGGCGGTGTCTACAAACTAAGCTAGTCTGTATAGTTTGTAGATATGCACAGTTTTAGGAGGCCTGGAATATAAGCAACAATAAATGAGCAGACAATTCACCTACCTCCCATATCTGTCCCTCCACAAGGAAAGATTAAGTATATTTTTACAGATCCCATCAGTCACATGTCCTGAGAGTGCATAATTTCAGCAGCATTGGTTATACATAAGCCAACTCTGGGCCCAATTTGACATTCGAACTAATCCTGGGTAAAACTATCCACACAAATATTTAGATTGCTTCCCAAGCCTCTCTGCCCTGGTCACGTAGGGGATGGGTAGAGGGCAGAAGGAACAGGAAATTCTGACAATGGACCTCCTCTCTCACCACCCAAACACCACCCACTTATACGCTCAACATCTCTCTTCTTACCTTACATTTACACTGACACCATTTGTTTCAGCGTACATTTTTATATGTGCGTGCTTCTCTGTCTGTGCCCTTGGAGTGTACTGTGCATTTAAATGCTTACGGAAAAGAAGAAAATAGACACAAGCCGACTCTGGACCGGTTTCAACATTCAGTGCCTCATCAGCAGTCAGGCTTGCTTGGACCAATGCTGGTGAACTGTCAGACATTCATAGGCAAGGATCCTCTGTTAGATGTCGGTCACAGTTCGACGCTAAACGAATGCACAACACAAAACAATCACTAGTGTCACTATGGAGAACATTTACATTGGCAATGATGCTTCAATGCTTTTTGAATGCAGTAATGTATCTAGCACACATGCAGGGCATTGAAATAATAAATAAGTCAACGTGATTTCATGCTCAAAAGAGCATTGAGGTGGTGCTCATATCCCTGAGCCAGTGGTAGATATTCCACATTCATATGGTGGGCGCGAGTTTCTCCACTTTGAGTTCATTTGCCAGCGACTGATGATATTTCTTGTTTCTTTGTATCCGACTTGGATGCTCAGCAGTTGAGCAAGTGGCGAACAATCCGAAGGTTGTGAGTTAAAGTCCCGGCTGAAGGGTTGTTGATATTCACTACAAAGTGGTATATCTTTTATCGACCACACCGGGATTATGGACTAAGGAAATCCCCACTCCCAACATTCCGATTGATTGCAAGCCGCTCGCCCTACCGCTGAGCTACGTGGACGGTTGCAATGAAACTATGGATAGAATTAATATCGGTGTTTCAATTTGCACGTCTTCCATATTTCACTAATGCTCAGAGTGGATGCTGTGCACCGGGATGTGGCTATTGCTGCTTGCTGTGTCGTCTCAAGAGCACTGTACAACCTCCCGGGGACACTGCTTTCCAGCAGCAGCTAACGAATGCTCATGCGTACAACTGAACTTCACAACACACATTTGTATTTCCAACTTTCCACACTTGCAAAAGTTCCTTGCCAGGAGATTAGTGGGATAATCAGCTTTTGTTGTGGTTATGTAATTAAGCCTAAAAGCATGAGGCCTTGTATCATGCTGTGTCTCAATTAAGCAGCTTTTTATAGGAATAATTTATGGTTTACATTACGGCGAACTCTGCACGGTTTGTAATGGTGGAATGTAATTAGCGAATGCAAATGAGGCAGGAACAACACGGCGGGCTGCGGGCGTAATGGTGCTGAGGGATGACGTACGGCCACACGCGCGCTCACGGCACTGCGTGTTTACCAGAGAGGGTGACAGCGGCACTCTCTCTTCTGCCACACACACACACAGGCGTGCACACACACAGGTACACACATATATACACAGGGACATTAATATACAATCAGATATGCACGCACATCTACATAAAGGAACATATTATTACGTACAACAAAGACCCGCCTTGTAGCCTTTATCAGACTGAAGGGGCAAGTGCTGCTAGCGATCATCTATGAAGGCCGGAACGGCACATGGGGGGATGGGTGGCCAACACCACGCCCGGCCGCCTTTGTCTCCCCAGTGCTGATGTTTACACATCGCATTAGGTACTCATTTAAGGCTGAGTCGCCCTAGGGGAGAACCAGTTCCAATATTCCTTACCGATATTGGCTGTGAGCGGAAATCGAACTCGGGTCACCGGGTTTGTTGGGCAGTGCGCTAACCACCACGCCACTACTATGTACATGCACAGGCACACAGGCGCACCGATACACACACAGGCAATTGCACACATACATGTATACACACATTGGAATAGATACATATATATTCGTGCATACAGGAGATTGCATATACAGGCACACAAAAAGCACGCACATATAATCATATACATTAGATATACATGACGGTAAACATATCCATGTTGGCATAAAAACATATTCATAATGGCACAAACATACTGCCACAATCCACGCTAAGGTACACAACCACGTGTATGCAGAGTAGTGTACACACATTCTTAAATGTATCCTCTAGCCAATGGACACACACGTGGAAGTGCACCCCCCACCACAACCCCACGCAGAGGAACATTTAAAAGCCTTTTTTCTGGATTCACAATAGTTAACAGTGCGACAATGCATGTATTTGATACGCATAATAATACTGTGATATATTATTGACTTTTTTGTCAGAATTCGCAACCTTCTGTAAATGAGCTGTGGTGAAGGCCCTTGTATAATTATTCACAAGCTACAGGGAACCCATTGGTTGTCTATTAATCATCCCCAGCCTTGGGAATTTACAAAGGTAGGAAATGCATATTGATCCCCAATTAGGACTCTGCATATCCTTGTATGGCACCACTAATGGGATTTAAATGTTTGAGGTGTTTGTGGGAAAACTAAGTAGGCTGTATAATTTCTGGGGAGATGGGAGGGAGGAGGTAGGATGATTAAATATGCTTCTTTAATTTGAGGGTTCTGGTCGTGACCGAGTTTCAGGCACAATGCTTCTGGAGGGCCAGATGGCTCCAGAGACTCGCGGAGGGCAGCGCTGGCTCGAGGAAGGCGTCAAGTCAAGCGGTGGCCGTGCGGTGTCAACACACGCGCTGGATTCGATACGGCATGAAAGCTGAGTCGCCGGCAGCCGTTTTGGCATTAACAAAATAAATAAAATCAATACTGCCTCCTTCCCATATCTGTCCCTCCCCCCACATTAAAAAAAAAATGACACATCCCATCAGCCACCACAGCCTTTTGGGAGTACATTATTTAATACGCATTGAATAGAGTAATATTTTTGTTATTTATATTCTCCACAATGACGCTCATGATTGTGTCGTGTTATCTACTTTCTGTTGCTGGGCTGTAGCACCGTGAATTATTCCTCTCTTGGGAACTACCACGGGAACCCGACCAAAAGTGTTTGTTCCAAATATAAGCGGCAATCAAATTAGCGTCGCTTCAGATGAAAGACGAGCAAACAACGGATCTCGCCAGACACTTTCTCGGTACACGTGTACACAACAAACGGCAGTGGCAGAACTTACGTGCCCACTCTTTGCAAATGATTCAGATCCTGTTAATGAGATTACTTCAAGATTCTCCACCATGAGTTGCCATGGCGGTGTCGTTGTGAGCACACCAGGTTTCCAACCTAGATCGCCAGTTCAATTACATCTCCTGGCAAAGCACTTGAAACATCGGGGCAAATGTCTTAAATCCCCCGTTACCACCCCGCCTGTCCACCCAGCACTATCAATGGATAAATGGGTACACCAGTCAATTGGCAGGTCACGTGACAAGGATAAGTGTGGGTACACCCACTTCTTCCAAAGAGCAGACAACTAAGATATAGACAGAGTTCACTCTAGATTTTAAGCTTTCGTGACTGCAAGGATTCATACTCTTAGGTTTTTTCGGTAGTCACATAGGTAAAAAATAAGAATAATAAAATAAGAATAAATAGAAATTTTGTTATTTTCATGTAGTTATTTTAATTTATTATTATTTTATTTTATTATTTTTTACCTACGTGACTTTACAGAAAAAATCGAAGAGTATAGAGTTCACTCTGGTGGAGGCTCATCCACCACCCTATTGTTGAAATGTAAAATGTTAAATATTTTAGCAAGTAATATTAAGATATTAAATTAATTGCATAATATACCCACTGCACACACAGCTCAGCGAATCTCACAATAGAAAGTTCTTGAGTCAATCCCCAATCACATCCTGGCTGGGGATTGACTCATCCCACCCTGCAGGGTCAATTATATGAGTAATGTACCACTTTATGGAGAAGTCAACAGTGGTTGTTCTATGGATAGACTCACTCCCACCATGGAAATGTGGAATTTCCACCACTGGCTCAGGGCTGTAAATGGGAGATGAGCAATGCTTGTTCTCATTTGAGCAGGACATTACACATACCAACGCAATGAATACACTTTGCTCAAATGTCTGTCATACAATGTTTATGTCTTTACAAGAAACGTCTACTTCAAAGTGCACCTACACGTTTCTGATCTCTTTACCAATGTATTCAGTTGTTCTCTTGATACTGTCTTGACGGAAAACCCAGTCGGAATTTAAGTCAAAGCACACAAGTGGTAGAACGACATTTACATTTCTCCTCCTATGCGGACCACATTGACTTGTAATTTCACTGTACAAAAATCTGGCATATGATCCTTACTTTGCTCAAGTCGAGTAAAGGTGATTTCCGGCTCAAATTAGCAAATGGGAGGTGGTGCTCACCTCCCATTTGCAGACCTGATCCAGTCGTAGGAACTTCCACATTTCTATGGCGGAGGCAAGTTTATCCATAGGATAACCACTATATTCTTGATTCTTTCGGTAAAGTCACGTAGAAGGGAAATAATAAAGTATGTGAAAAAGATTTATTTTATTATTTCCCTTCTACGTGACTTTACCGAAAGAACCAAGAATATGAATCCCTATGGTCACGAAAGCTTTAAATCAAAAGGATAACCACTTAAATATACGCTGCCAAGCAAGGTGGTGCTCATTCAGACGCTGTCTTGCCAACAGACCTGTTCTTCACCTGAGGACGGCTGCTTGTGTTGTGGCTGAAACGTCGTGAGAATTGTATTTTATTATGTTTATTATTTTATTATTTCCCTTCTACGTGACTTCACCGAAAGAACCAAGAAGAGGATAACCACCTTTGATTTCCCTGCAAAGTGGGACTCACCCCCTGGAGGGACGGTGGGCTGAGTCAACCCCGGAACGAGGATTCAAACTTGCAACCTTCATATTGAGAGTTGCGCTCTCCACCGCTACACCACTAGGCTGGATTCCTCTGTTGCACCGACAGGAGAAGTATGAAATACACAACCAACTTAAACTCCACACATTGGTGCCCCGGCCCAGCGACAACGCCTTGCGATGCCCCCGTGCGTGGGGACACACGTCAACCCCAAGCCACACGCCCCTGTGCGACACTCAGCTTGGTGTCGTGAGTCCACAGCCGAGCCAAGGATCACGGTGTTTTGGTGACGATAGAGCATGTGCACATTTGATGCGACGGACACAAAGCTTGAGAGGGGAGTGTTTTTTTTAACAAGCTCAGCAAAGCTCGCTTGTCATGCAACCGGCGCGGCTGGGTGGCGACGTCGGCAGGAAATTTTAATTAGCCGAGGCGTCTGACCAGAGCCGGCTCCTGGCTCGTTACAAATGGGATGTTCCGGCAGAGCGGGCGTGATGAAGCAGCGTTTTCATGGCTCCCGACACCAGGTGTCAGCCAAGGGTAATGGATAATGGCAAATAAAAACTGACTCTAACCAGCTCATCATTTATGTTGCTTCTGCCACCCGTGCCTTCCATCACAACCTGATAAAGTTACGTTGCTACAGATTAACAGTTAAAGAGGTTGTGACAGACATAATCAACGCCAGGCATGGGACGTCTGCGTGCCAAAGCCTCCACACGCTCATGCTGTGTGCTGTGTACACTTAAAGCACCAATATTTACAATTTAAGTTTTTCACGTTCGTACATCTGCAGGATATTATCATGAAAATATAACGATGCACAATATAACAACTATGGTTGCCACCTGTCTATAGACAGTTGTTTTAAAATCAATGCCATAACCTGAACGGTCCAGGAATTGCCATCTGTGTGCCAGCAGCGAGGATTAATTTGATCTGAAATGTGGTGGCTTTGTATTGTACTCGGTTACAGTATATTGCACAGTGTTTGATAGACCTATTGTGAAGGTCGATCTGGGTTATCAACTCTAAGAGGCAAGACTTGAGATATGTCTGGGTTTAGTCGGCGGAAAAGGTGGCAACCCACGCTATAACTCACAGCCTCTACGATGCATAAAGATCTTCATCTTACCGCAGCAACGTCGCCAATCCTTCGCAATGCCACAGGAAATTGCGCTGCTACTGAGAGCAGGGGAGGAAGAGTGGGATAGGTCGGAGCAGGGGTGGGAGGTTGCTGTGAGAAGGGGTGCGGTGGGGGGGCGGCTAGAGGCGGTGGGGATGAGCCCCACATGAGGGCGACGCGAGTGTCTGATCCATTCATCAGGCTCCGGGGGGAGACGCCGCGCTTCCCGCTGCGCGTCCCAGCCGTGAATTAATTACTGCACTTCGCAATCTCTAAATGTACCATTTAATACACACCGCCAGCGTAATTAAATCAGCCAGCCTGCGACCTTGATAACACTTCCTGTGGTAATTGATGAGGTGGCGTGTGTATTCCCCAAGGCTCCCCCCTCCCCCCTGGGGTGGGCATGAGTTAGCTGCGACAGACGGAGAAGGTCACGGCTAATCTGGAATCATCTCCAAGCCAGGAGCACAACTTCAAACTTTCGCCATCCGATTGCCATCGCTAATGCCCAGAGATGAGGATCATGCACCTGCTTCACTTTGCAGTGCTCTTTAACAAATAAAATAACTATTAACTTTTGTTAAAATCAATGCAAAGTCCACAAGTGCATTCTTTGAGTCCCATTAACAAATCTTAAAATGAAGCACAATCCGCAGCAGATTGCCATAGCTATGCCACATCACCTCCACATGGGCCATCATCACTACTCGCACACATACGTACATTCAACACTCAGTTCTCCTTGTTTCATATGGCCTATGCAGTGCATTAGAGATTCACTTGCAAGTGATTAGCATGGTTGGCTACGTACGGTGCGCGAAAGAAGTTCAACACATATATAAATTGCTTTGTCTGAGAGTTGGTGCATCGCAGATACAACACCCCCACCACCACCACCTTCACGTGGGGCAGTGCAAAGTTGTTTGGTCCATGGTTTGGAGTTCCACTTGCGCATTAGGGATCCGCATCTTCTGTAGTTTGCGCTGATCTGTTTGAACTCATTTCTTGGGAAAAAATTTGGGTTTAGTTTGTTCTCATTCCCCTTCACCTCTGATTAGTACGGTTGGCTATGTACGGTGTGAAAGAAGTTCAAGATACACACAAACATTGCTATCTTTTCTGCGTTATACTCAGAGCAACCCGACTTTGGCAGAAATCTCAATCTAGGGTGCTGCCACTCTGCTTATGCCTCCACGAGACTAGGAACTGATGTCAGTGGCAAGAGCAGTGAAGGTGGGCAGGTGAAGCTTGGGAAAGGCCATTAACTCAGATGACCCTGCAAGAGGAACATAAATCTGTCTCAAGACACGGGAGACAACTCCATAAACCAATGATACGGGTCAATGCAAACACCGAACGTATTAATGACATACTTACCACAGGGACACAGGAGGGGCATGAAGGAGTTTGGGGAGAGTGGGATGCATGCTATAAATCTGCTACTTAAGCAACCAGATTTGGAAATGAAGCAGCGAGTTGAGGTACCGACCTGCCTCATCTACGTTGGCATAGAGGGTGACAAGTAAATTTCGTTTAACCAGATGGTGAACTCGAGAGACCAGGATCAGTCTCATTTGCAAGACTCACTGGGATCACCGCAAATGACAAAAACAATAACATAAACATTGAGGACAACAATTAAGTAAATAAAAATTAGCTCAAAAACAACCACATACAAATCAGAGCAAAACAATCACGTTACAAATTTTAAACTATTATTGATTCTTTCGGTAAAGTCACTAAGAAGGGAAATAATAAAATAATAAAAATAAAACAATACAATTCTCACGACGTTTCCGTTGCAACACAAGCAATCACCAGGTGTGAAAAGCACAACAAGAAAATTTGAAAAAAGTAGCGTTCTTTTCTTAATGTTGTGAGAATTGTATTGTTTTATTGTTATTATGTCATTATTTCCCTTCTACGTGACTTTACCGAAAGAACCAAGAATATGAATCCCTGCAGTCACGAAAGCTTTAAATCGAAATTTTAACCTGTTCACAATTATAAATCATTATTAAATAGAATTTATTTCCTATACAAAAGGTTGACTTAAATAAATTATTTCAGAAACTATTCAAAGTAAAACTGAATTACAAATCACTGACAATCTCCACAAGCAGATGCAATGTATCAACATTACGCAACATCGCAGCAACATCTGCTGAAAATTCCACTTCGGCGTAAAGGTGTGTGTATGTACACATTCACACAATGTCAGTATTCGTGTATTACTTGCTAACTAACCAGAAATAATAACGCTTAAGTTTAGCAGAGCAACAAGGCACACACATAATCGGCACACTACTGGAGGCGACACTCAAGGTAATAAATGAGAATACAACCGGTCCCAGTGAAGCGCACGCGACAGGAAAAACTCACAAAATAAACACACGAACCCCAAGCCAAAGTGATATCTTGCTGAAATTAGCAGTTAGGCGGTGTAACGTCTCCCGTCTACAGCCCTAAACCAGTGGTGGAAAATCCGCATTCTTTTGATGGAGGCGGGTCTATCCATAGGACAGGCACTGTTGAAACCCCACAAAGTGGGACTCATTTTATTATCGACTCCAGAGGGACAGTGACCAAGGGAAGTGATTCCTGGAACTGTTGTAGATACCATTATTGAGTCATTTTAATAAAAAAAGTGTTATCAGTCCATTGTGGTCCATGAAAATGTGTTTTATGGTTGCCAGTTTTTCACAAGTCCAGATAACGCTCCACATGACGATTACAATTATTCTGGTGTTCTCGATTTGATTGAAAACAAACACTAAAATATACCATTTCCATGAGGAGAATCTCTACCCATTTGCAAATCCTTGTGATATGGCTCTGTATTATATCCGTTCCTCCATATGAAAAAAAATTCACATCTCATTGGCCACACAGCCATCTGGAAGTACGTAATTTTTTTTTATCAGCATTAGTTCGACATTCAATGTCTAATCAGCAGTCAGGCTTGCTTTCACCAATGCTGGTGAAATGTCAGATGTTTACATACATATCCTCCCTCGATGTTAGAGATGGGTCCTATTGTCAAAACTAGGACACTCAATATTTTAACAAGGTTAAATTATGAAGCCTCAATTACATGGAACGACGGTGTTTACCCTTCACTTATAAACCACCATCACCACCGGGATTCCCAGCTCAGGTTTGATCAATGCAGTGAGTGGTAAACATGAGCACGATTCTCATTGATTTGATGCAAAAGTAACTCACGAGTTCAAATCCCCTTGACTATTCAATTAACTATTACAATTCAGAATCATGATTGGATTCAATCATCAATTACTTTGTTGCTGTGCTAGTGAATATAGTGCTTCTTCTCATCTCTGCAGGACTTATGTAAACCAATGACATAATACATACAGATTGGAAATAATTGATTCTCACACACATGCTTTGATACACATGCTGAGTGCAAGGATAGCATGTAATAGATTATTCAATACATTGTTATACAACAATTGTTATAAAAAATGCATTGTTATATGCTTCCAGAAAATTTAAAATTTCCCCCAAAACTTTTAGGTTCATTGTTATAATCAATGTTTTTTTTGCAACTTAAAACAATATTTAACTGAAGACTAAAGTGAAAGGTACATCCTTAAATTGTAACTTTGTAGTCGGTTATCTTGGATGTAATTGTTATTTTTCTATTCATAATTTTAAAAGTTTGTAAATCTCTAACATATTACGCATATCTCTGCTATTTCTGGCTGCTGTTTGTGCCAAAGTTATACCTTATTCGCTTTTGCAATTGCCATTTTCTTTGTTTCACAAGGCCCCCCTTGAAAAACTGAGATATTTTCTCAAACAGGTTTCATCCACATTCAAGAAAATATATCAATACATGCCATTATTAAATATGCATCCTTTAACATTTACACCAAAGCCATTGCATATGGACAAAGCACAAAGTGTGAGCATCATCACAACTCTGAAACCCATAGCGCAACAGAAGCTCCATCCGTTTGTATTGAGATTTGAGATTGCAGCCCAAGTAGCGCCTCCCCCCTTTCACCTCCCTCCAACACCAATCGGATCTTCCCCGAGGACAACGGACATCTTCAAACAATCCTCGCACCTCACTACATGTCTCCCCACCCCCTGGCCTGTCTCCCACTCAGCTGCCTCCATTCCTTCTCCCCACCCTCAGGACAAGGGAAGCCTTCAAACATCCGGCTCAGTGCATTATTCCTCTGTAAAGCCATTCACTCCCGCGGGCGCAGAGATGCACCGTTGCTGCAAATGTTGTCTTGTGCACCTGTGTTGTTGTCTGTCTGTGTGGCGATGCCGTTAGATGCACAGACTTGGAGATGCTGATGTGGGAAGACACATATCTGTGTCCCCATGTCTGTATGCTGTGACCTATCTGTACACCTGTGGTTCTACCCACAGCACATTGTAATTAACAATTAAATCCTTGCACAATCAAATATAGTGGAAATGGCTGCATGCTGTACAAAACCATGCAAGGCAAGGCAAAGGCCAGAGTGATTTCTGCTCAAATCAGCATCGAGGCAGTGCTCTTTTCCTGTTCACAGCCCTCAGCCAGCGGTGACAATCCCACATTCCTATACTGGTAGCGACAAGCGCTGTTAACTTCCCAACAAAGTAGTACTAATTGTGTAAACCTCGGAGGCACGATGGGCTGAGTCAACTCCCAGCTAGGATTTTAACTCGAAACCTTCGACTTTTGAGCTGCTTGCTCTACTACTGAGCCTCTTCACCACTCTACTATCACTATTAACATAGTCACAGTTCACATTCACTTCACTCGTTGATTTCTCCACCCATGTTCAGGGCTCGGGTCAACAAACACTGTTTTGTCTCATCCACACTGTGCTCAACCACCACCAAACAGCAGTTCCCTCCTGGCAGTCGGCTATGCACATGGAACTACAACTCTTCCACATGTGCCCTGTCCTCTTTGGTTGTCTATTAACTTGCTTCCCTTTCTCTCACAGCCATGCCACCCACTTTTATCCATACATTCCTGTGTCCCAGCAGTAAGTCCCACACAAATCACCAGTTTGCCTTCATAGTGATGAGGGTTCAGCTTTCTGCTTTGTTTTCTATTTCTTAGAATGTTGCCATGATCTCTGTATTTTTTTGCAAGATCAGATCTCTCCACATACTCTTGTGGTTAAAATTTTCATTAAAATAATAAAATTGGCACTGTTATTGCCAAACTTTAACGTGCACATCATGCATTAAATTCAATTAACATCGCACCCAGTCACACCCATAATACGTCAATAATTACATGATGCACACTACAGGTTCACATGCCATGCGCTCCAGCTGCAGCAGCTGCACACATCGCGTAGCGAGTGCAGCTGCACACATTACGTAGCGAGTGTGCGATCGCCGTCGCCAACTCCAGCTGCACGGATGCCTGGAAGAGGGGGTCAACACAATGGCCGTGCAAGTGCTGACAGCACTTCTTATCTGTGCTCACAAAGTCAAGGTCACAGTGATCTCCTGCGGCTCAAATGGGCACTAAGGCGGTGCTCATCTCCTGTTTATAGCCCTGCAGAGCCAGTGGTTGAAATTCCACCATCCTATGGCAGGGGCAAGCCCATCCATATGATAACCACTTTGATATTCTGTGCAAAGTAGTTACTCGTTTAACCGACTCCGGAGGGAAAGATGATGGGCTGAGATGACCCCCCAGCCAGAATTCGAACTCGGTGTTCTTTTAAAAGAACTCATGAAGGAGTTTGTCAAACATCTCTACTGGTAATGATCATTGAAACTCATTTGAGACTTTGCTGGGTGAAGAAAATTATATTATTATTTCGTTTTAACACTGTATTAAATATTTATTCATCAATGTTTCAAATTATAAGGCAGTGTTAATGACAAAAGTGGTGAATTAAGCATTTCGGCCTGTGCATGTCCACCACTGCTGAAACAGTTCTTTCGGTTTTACATGCAGCTAACATATGATATGCGTTCCTCTGCAAACATGTGTGCTAATGGATATTGTGAGGAGCGGTCGTGTAGCAGTTAGCACCCTGCGCTACGGCCCGAGTTTGATTACAGCTCACGGCCACCAAATCCAGTGACAATTATCTGAACCAGTCCTGGGCCTCCCCTAGATCGACTCAGACTCAAATAAGTACCTGGTGCGATGTGTAAACATTTCCACAAGGGAGACAAAGGAGGCTGAGTATGGTTCTTGCCATTCACCCCCTATTGTTCTGTGCCAGCCTTCATAGGTGCGACCTAATGACAATTACACCAACAATCTATTAAGGCTACATGGGGGATCTTTGTTTTGTTGTACAGAACTGTTACTGACAGACATCATAAACACTGCAGTATAGATGATTTCTAGCATATTAACTGTAACCGGTCAGTAACTGGCATATGGATGGACTCGCCCCTGCCATATGAATGTAAAATGTCCACTGCTGCCTCCACAGGGCTGTGAACGGGGGTTCAGCACCACCTCAATGCTCATTTGAGCAGGAAATCACTTTGACTTTTTGAACGGTCACAAATGTTAGTTTTATTAGCCCCGATGCTTCCAACAACTACAACAAAAAGTTTTTACAATGAAAAAAACACAAGCACGGCACACAATGAGAACTTCTTCTAATCAGCTATTTTGCCGATGTGTGTGTGTGGCCAAATTCGGCATCTCGGAGTGAATAATGCTGTTTAATCTCCCGTGTACTAAACAGTGTCCCCGGGCTCCGCGGCCGCACACTACGGCAGGCAGGCCGCGTGACAGCAGGACGCTCTTCAAAGAGAAAAATCCCCAAATAATGATGCGTGACACTCTGTGTGACGAGTTGTGCATGGCGCTCGCATTGTACACAGACAACCACAACTTGTATCTAATCCCATCAGTGGCGACACGCCGTTCAGGTGTAAACTTGCAGCCGCCCTGTGTGCAGATTTACTGCGCAGCCGAGTTTTTTTAGGTCAACCTTTCATCCTCTATAAAATACACGTAGACTAACATACTGCTTACATAAAACAGAAGATAATCAGCTAAATTAAAACACCCCTTTGACACATCATCAATACGCTTTATAGCAGCACTGACACTGCAGTGACCCACGAACACGGCTGCGGGGTTTTATGGCCGTGCAAGGGTGGGGTGGTGGGTTGAGCGATCGTACGCGACACAACCGCAATGGCGCAACACCACAGAGGGCCCACTGCCTCCTCACTGCCACGTCAACTCACGCGAACACCACTTCACTCCACTCAGTCGCTTCTCATGAAAATATTATGTTTTGACATCATATACATGTTGTCCTATGGAGAAATTCTCCCTGTCATAGGAATGCAGAATTTCCACCACTAGCTCAGGGCTGCCAACAGGAGGCGGCACCGCCTCAACGCTCATTGAGCAGGACATCACTCTGATATATATGCATTTTCTTCAATCAACACTATATTTCACAACTGCGGTAATTGATTGGTTATGTACACTGGCAACTCACTCTAATCACTGAGATCAAAGATGGGAGGAGCGAAGCGGGGCTGTATGTTAGGTGACACTATCTAGACACTCAATGGGTGTCAGAGCTCGAGGCTTCGACATATTCACTGAATATTGGTGGACACGATGCCATAACACAGTGGTTCTCAACATTTCATCCTTTTGGTATAGAGGCTTTCCAATCAAGACCAATGGTCACCCATGTCCTCAATATAGATGGACAAATCAGAGTCAAGTTTACTGGAACAGTAACCTTGGTAGTAGCGATATAAGAGTCATAAGGAGGCGATGATCGTTGGTGAGCGAGTGAATGGTAATATCATGTAAGGTGCGTTGGGTTACTGAGGAATTTGACAAAGTGCCACGATATAGAATATGCATAGACTTATCCTTATGTGATCACACACATTTTGGCAGCTCTGATCACACTCCAGCCAAACAAATGGGAACCTCTCCAGAATCTGCAGCCCTCAGCCATTACAGCCACTTTTCATCATAAATTATTATGCTCGTGCAGAAACCTTCAATATGCATGGATTGCGGCAAGGCTAATGGACAGATCTGACTTATGTGAGCACATGAAATATGAATGTTTACCCTGTACTCTGTTGATTACTCAAGAATTCACGTTAAAAGCGCTCATTATTGTGATCTTCGGGGCAAACAGATATAAACAAAACAATAGCCTCTTGCCAGCACACAAGAGCGAAGCACATTGCAATCGTGACCCTGCAGACCCTTATAGAACACGCTTAAGCCTGGCTTTCTTTGCTGTCCCAAAGCCTTGCTTTACTCCAAACAGCTCTTATAATCACATAAAGCACAACTTTGACCAGTGGAGAAATGTCCTATCTGGGGTGAAGCGCTCCATTCCTACCTCAATGTACTTGATAGACTTCAATGTAAAGCAATAAGGATGATTCCTAATCCAGCACTCACCGATTCACTCGATGCAGTTGCTCAGCGGTAGTCCGTCAGCCCCCTATCACTACTACCATAATTACTGCTTCAGTGAATTTCATTCTGATTCCTCCTCTGATGTTGAGGAGCCGCTCTACCAGACACTTACTGTTTCGTCTCATCCACTCTGTGTTCAGCCACCACGCTGCAGGTCACAGCACTTCACTCGCACTGATCCATTTTGGAATTCACTGCCATCATCTCCTTTCCCAAGACTCTTATAATGACCTTGCAGAAACGTGTTAATTATTATCATCAATTACAACTCTGAGAGCACTGTTTGTTGCTGGCCACTTGGACATATCAGGCCTTTGAAAATGTGCTTAGTAACTCTGTTACTAAGCACATTTGCTAATCATGAAACACACCAAGCAGATGCAAGCAAATGCACAGAAACCATTCCATTCAGATCCTCTTGCTTCACCAATTCGAAATAGAGATTTAAACTCGAGGCACTGCCAATGAGCAAAACGCTGGAACAAGTGGGTACAAATCTATTTGAAAGAAGCGTGCTGCATAATGAGCCACCGTTAAGTGTGTGCGTGAGTCCGTGCGTGCTTGCGAGTGTCGGCCTGGGAATGGCGGCCTGGTTGGGCGGCCACAACCCTGCGCCTTTATGGCGGCGCTCGGGATTAGTTAAATGAGGCCGTGCAGCGCGCGACACAAAGGGCACTGCAGACGGAGAGGCACCCTCGCTCCCACACGCAGCCAGCGGGGACTCGATGCATTATTCATGCAGGGAGTTCCATTAATTCGGAAACACACAAACATACATCACACTATCCAAATGAAACACTTGACCTCCTGTGAAAACACTGTAGGAGATTGGTTTTAAAGGGGGCTGATCCAGTGACTGAAGCATAATCTTCGTCTTTGGGAAGGGCCCAGGGCAAACAGTGACACGAGGGCATTGGTCCTGAACACATTCCCATGCACAAACCTGGAAATGGGTGCCAGCTCGTACTATCTCCCGTCCTTGTGCCAACAAGTATCTTGATCATTGATGACACATTTAACAGTATGTACCAATTACACATTTTAAATTAAACGTGACTCAATACTTTTTTGATTCAACTGCTATTTAAAAAAAAAAAATTCACCCATGATTTTCACCAGGGTGTTGTATATATATAGGCATCTACAACTATGGAGATAAAGAAAACCAAGTGGCTCACAATCAGAAGATTTTCAGTTCAAATCTTGGTCGAGGGGTTAACTCGGCTCATCATCCTTCCGGGGTCGATAACATTGATACCACTTGATGTAGAAATCTAGAGAGGTTGTCCTATGGATAGATTCACCCACACCATAGGAATGTGGAATTTCCACCACTGGCTCAGGGATGAGCACCACCTTAATGCTCATTTAAGTAGGAAATCACTGCCTTTTGACATCAGTGTAAAGTGTGATCTATAACTCTAAGGCAGCCAATCTTTATGCCATCTCGGCTCTGAAAGGATATGGTCCACATCGTTTCCATATGTTTGTACATGTTAAGGCAGTATTAACAAGGAACGTGGTGATTTTCAAATATTGATTGTACCTGTGATACAACTGCTAAAGCGGTTCTCCGATTTTGTTGTCAAGCATCAGGGTTTCTGATTTAATTGTCCGTGTTGAAGATGTCTGGAGTGTATAAATACTGCACCACAACTGAGTGCGATGATTAAACGAATCCGTGTCCTAATTGTGAGATATATCCAATGGTGATTGTGTGATCTGGTGAGACAAAGTCATATGGGCAGCCATGTACCACTGCTGCAGCGCACACTGTAACTAGGAGAGGGCGCCCGTGTCTATGCAGCCAGCATGCACGGCAGGCAGGCAGGAGGGCCGTGCATGTACCTTTTCCACAGACCAAACTCAAGGACATACTCCTCAGTCTGCCAAGGCGTATCAGAACTGTGCACGTGTTAAACTGACAATAATACCACAACCACATCTCGGTACAGTCAATCCTGCCACCTGAACAGTTGCGGTAAAATGTGGATATTCGGGTTGGCACAAAGGGCCTTCATTACCTTTGTGACTGTCCCAATCAAACCCAAACAGGTGACAACCATAGTAGCTGAGCACAGGCCCAAAGGCCCCCCCAAACGTCAAGCGCCCAGCAGCAAACAGCACTATCAAATTCATAATAAAGGTTTTTGGGTCAGATTGCATTATTTATAAATGTGTCACAACCCTCCACCACCCGACACGGCCAATCAGTAAAAATGTGTCACGTTGACAAAAGATAATTAGTCCACTACTTAGCCCACCGGTGTGTTGAAGTGTGGATCCACAACATTTACAATTTTAGTACGACGTTTTGCTGGAAATTACATCAACCATTTTCGTGCGATTTGCCAGAATAGCGAAGCCATCCACCTGCTTCCGGTCTGAAAAAGTGCAGGATGACGTCATCATTGTTGAACCCCATCACGTTTCGAGATCACAGGCGGTGGGGGTGTATGCAATTATGTAATAGATCAGTAATCAGCCAATTAGCATGTGACTCACCTGTAAGGCATTGCAATGTGTGTTGTGTATTTACTACTTGACCAAGAATTTCTGTGTCCCGCGCGGTGACGTCACTCCACGTCGGCCAGCCCCCTCATTAATAATCATGAACAGGTGACGACCTCCACATGGACCCCCCCCACCTCATTAATAATCATGAGCAGGTGATGTCACTCCACATGGACGAGCCCACCCTCATTAATAATAATGAAGAGGTGACATCTTTCAATGGACACCCCCTCCATTAATAATAATTAGCGGGTGACGGGGGGGCGAGGGCGCCTCCTCCCCCCCTCGTCAACTGACAACCCTCACTACAAAGGCCGAAACCCTCACGTTACGCAATCTCCGTACACGCTGTTGAGACATAGAAGTAAAAAGGAACGTCATGATGAACAAGGGATTACAACTTTCTAGAATGGATTATAACCTTAAAATGAAATAGGTCTGTGGTCACCGCGGCCTTATAAATTGCACACCGAATTGATGAATGGATATATCACGTTGCGGTCTGCTTTTCGCTTGCAAGTTTCAGATTTACCCGTCCTTGGAAGGGCAAAAGGCTAGTTACTTAATAATACGCTTACAGTGTTAAACTGAGCACTATCAAAGTTGCAAGAGGTAAGAGGTAACACATTTCTTAAATTCAGCAAGGTTTTAAGACTTAACACAAATTAACTGAGCATCAATGTGGGAATAAGCATCAAAATCAATAAGCAGACAATATACCTCCTTCGCGTATCTGTACCTCCACAAAAAATATATAAGCAAGCCAGCTTACTCTGATGATGATGAATTGAATGTCGAAAGGTCTCGAGTTGTGCTTGTGTTGAACCAATGCTGCTGAAACTATGGAAGTGGAAGTGATTCGCCGCTTCCCTGTGGGGGCATGTTTATGACATCACATCACCTGTTTAAGGCCTAAGACTGGAGGTTTTCACAATTCTGGTAATCGCCAGACAAACAGCAAAACGTCAGATTACCCAATTGCTAAATGTGTGGATTACTCCCCAACATACCAGTGCTCTGAAGCAGTAATACATCGCCATGGTTATTCATGGCACGCATTTGATTTGGCTGTGTCGGGTGGAGGAGGGTGTACGACACACATTAGCATTTTACTCACGCGATAAAACCAACATTTTTCATGATGAATCAAATTGGTCACAAAAGCCTATGTGTTAGAGTGAGCAGTGTTGTGACATGCACTATGGTGGTTAAACACAGTGTGTATGAGATGAAACAGTCTCATAGTCCTCAACATGGGTGGAGGCATCAATGATTGACGTTCGTGGTAGTAGCGACAGAAGAGCAATAGTGAGGCGACTGACCACCGGCGAGTGAGTGAGCGAGGAAATGGTGTAAGTCAGCGAGTGCCAGATCATCAATCAATCTGACTGCTTTACATTGGATTATATCAAGCTATCAAGTATAGCAAGATAAGAATTGATACTGTATAGCCAGAACTGGCACAGAAATATAAACCAACATAAATATTGCCTTCACTCTTCACTTCTTACATTGTGGCACTGATTTTTTTTTTAATCCACAAATGTAAACAACTACACAGCTGTAGAGTCTCTGGGGAACACTTAAATAAGCCACGTATTCTCAAAACATTAATCACTTTACAGCCCTTGGTGGCTGTACACTGAAAGTCACAGGAGAACACAGCTCTAATACACATAGAGCAAGACAGTTAAGTGGCCCATGGTTGTACAGGGGTTGAGGCATCCACAGGGGTTAAGGAAGCCTAGTTACACATCACATAGGGGTTAAGCAGAGGCACTTATACAAATGCTATGTAGCATGACGGCCAGATATCCATTACACAGATGGCACAGGAGTCAACAGATATACAACATCAGGGACAGCAAAGTATTTTCTGCACAAAATAAACAGAACACTTAAACCAAGGCTCCATTCTTCACAGCTCCTTTTGTGTCTGAATACCTGTGCTCATGCCCTGCCACAACAGAGCGCAGCTAAATCCAGCATTTTACAGTGGGGCCATTAAATTTGCATGCTGCACCACATGAATATGCAGGAGGTTCTGCAAAACATTCATTTGCATAACCACTGCCAGGGCCATTTAAATAAGGCTCTCATTTGCACATCACTAATTCGGCCAATTAAGCGTGTGGCAGCAGCACTACAACTGGAGGTCCGAATTAAAATTTAACTAACCCCGGCGCAACACGGGGACCCTCTCACAATTAAATAAGAGTGATGGCCGCTCTCGAGCGCACAGCCGCCGCCGCTGCTGCTGCTGCTGCTGTGGGCCCGTCCTGGCGAACGGGCCGCCGGGGCCCTGCTGCCCGCCGGGATTGGCCACAGAAAGCCGCCCACGACTCGGCAGAGCGCTCATTAATTCTTATTTATTGCCATAAGAGGAAATGCTTAAACATCTAAAAGCCCATCAGTGCTGCATGCCACAAGAGGCTCAACTTTCGTTCCCATTGAATAATAGAGCAACGTGGATTGTTTAACCTGAACTGCACTTGAATGTTCGCGGTGGAAACCGCACAATTAGAGGCCAAAAGTGAAGGCAAGAGAATGATAACATAACTAAGCAAACAATATGCCTCTTTCACATGCCTGTCCCTCATCATAACGCATTTAAGTACTTTTTTACACATCCAATCAGCCATCAAGCCTTCTGGGAATGCATCAATTCAGCAGCATTGGCTCAACACAAGCAAACTCTGCAAAGAATAATAAAAACACATTGTAAGCAGTCATGCTTCCTCCCTCCCACCGCTCGACTTTGGAACTCCCTCCCATCATCATCTCATTCCCCAAGCTCCTATAGCCTTGCTCAATTCAACAAGCAAGTTACACTCTTCTCTATTACAACTTTGATAGGAAACACTTTGGTTCTTTCGGTAAAGTCACATAGGTAGAAATATAAAATAAAACAAAAAAAATATATCACGATGTTTCGATTGCAACACAAGCGCTCGTCCTCAGGCGTAAAACAATATCCAGCTGGATTCCTGCAGTCACGAAAGCTTCAAATCAAGATTGAACTTTGATAGTGCCGTTTGGGTATTGGGCCTATGCTCATCAA